>NW_027271533.1:427500-512500 GCF_040938485.1 Diadema antillarum
TTGATAAAGGGCAGGGCCCGAAAGCTCGCGAATACAAATCAAACTGTGAGGATTCAAGCTACATCTATCGTCTCATCCTTACTCTCACCTACTTAGTACATATACATATGAAGAGTTTGTTCGCAAAAACCGATAAGTCCATATTTGCCAAATGGAGATATTTGCGATTAAAGGTCAAGAAAAATAAGGACAATAATAAGAAAATTTTTGCTTCTTTTGACCATAACTTCAAAAATGTACCTTTATATGTAGTGACCAATATATCATTTAAAAGGTATTATTTTGTACTTAATGATAGAGACCGTACTTCAAATCTTCAAAAATGGACTTATCGGTTTTTGCAAACAAAACTCTTCATATATATATATATATATATATATATATATATAACATTTATATAGCTAAATCAAATAAGTAAATCTAAATTGACTCACATTCACATTACTTCATGTTATTCCTGCAGATGAATATTCCTTTAAAGTTAGTTTGAAAGTTTCTGCGTTTCTTGTGTTATAAATGGTAATTTGCATATTCTGCGATGGTCATTATGGCATATTTTTATGTTTATTTAACTAGGGCATATTTTTCATTACAATTCGAAAGAAACGGTAACTTTTATATTACAGTATTTTGATTTTGATATGAAAACACAATGAAAGGCAAAACACTTTGTCATTACATTACAAAAGTGATAATTTTGAAATAATATAAAAGACGTCTGAAGATTATTGCTTCATATCTACAGCAGATAACACTTATTGTTTCAAACATGGAATTGAAATGTGAATGCATGATGTGTATGCAAGTGCCGCGGAGCGTTGTTGTGTGTATAATGTGTGTTGTGTGTGTGTGTGTGTGTGTGTGTGTGTGTGTGTGTGTGTGTGTGTGTGTGAGCTGGCCAAGGATTGTGAGCGTGGACAGATCAAGCGTCAAGCCCCCCCCCCCCCCCCCTCCTCCCAATCTTAGATTGGAAGAATTTAGGGACTGTACCTTTTGTAACTCATCGAATTTCTTGTGTTTCACTGTAACAATTCTTTTTGAAAGTGTCATGGTCCGTTTTCTTTTAGCCAATTTTGTCTTTTCTGGTTTTCGAAGCAATCATTATAAACTCTTCGTCCTCGTACATATTTTGCTGATCACTTTGTTTGCAATGTTCGATGTGTTTGCTGTCGATGCTTTCTGTAAAAGAGTTGAATACAATTTCCTTTTTCCAAAGACTGCCGCAAACAGCAACTGACTGATTGTTGTACAGTCATGATCCGAAGCCTAAGAAACTGTTTCTGCTGTTTTCTGTCTCTTATTCGACATGAGTAAAAGAACCTTTAATATTTTCTCCGCCTCAAATTGCATATTGTGTGTACTCGCTTCAGCCGTTGTCATATTTTTTGACGACAACTGAGCGTAGCGTTTGCGAACTGACGGGAGAATAAAATTCATAATAAACATCAAGACGTTGAGTCCTGCGGCCTATAATGACAAAGGACCTGAAAACAGAGATGCATGTTCACCGTGTTCTATACCGTGTATTCAATATTGGCGTTTCCGCGCGTGACATGCGCCCTAGCTGTCGATTGTGTCGTAATCCCACTAGTCCCACCTGTAGCATCGCGGTCTCATGTGTTGATACCCTATAGCCTTAACCGATGCCCCCGGGGCTCCGGCTGCATTGTTAGAGGTGATATCGGATGGGACTCTCTCCTACCAATGTGAGCGGCAGTTTTCGGTCGCCGTGTCCCGCCGGGCATTCGCACCGTCTGGGACGGCATCTGATTCCCGGAAGAATCAAGTGAAAGTGGCGGGAGTTATTGACGGAGCGGCAGCCCGTTGGCCCTATGTGGCAGGACATTGCTCTCCATCCGTTGAATCGGCTTGTTACACTGCCACGAATCGACCTTCCCTTAAAGTCATGCATGATGGCGTCTGATGAGTCATCGCCAATGAATATTCTGCACACTATGCACTTACAGCATGGCATTATAAGAATTATGACAATACACACTCGCATGCACACAAGCACACAAACATGTTTTTCTTATGATACTAAAACAATATAAATGGATATATAAACAGACGTATATATCTGTAGAAGGATGGACAAGTAGATAAATACGTTGATAAATAGATGAATGAATGAATGAATGAATGAATCTATAGATACATGAATAGATAAATAAATAGATATTAATAAATAAACAAACAAATAAATAAATAAATAAATACATGAATAAGTAAATAAATAAATGAATAAATGAATGAATAAATAAATAAATAAAGAAATTTGGCTGTGAAGTGGGGACGGGACAGGGCCATTCCCCTACGAGTATTCAATTTTCAAGAAAAAGAGAAAGTAAGGAAATTGCGTGCTCATATCTAACTTTAAAATTAGATATGTCTCTTTTGTTGGCTATGTGCCTTAAAGAGTAAGACAAATCTTTGTCCTGTTGCACTCGATGGTTTGCATATTTGTTACTTGGTTATTGTTTTGTGTGTGTGTGTGTGTGTGTGTGTGTGTGTGTGTGTGTGTGTGTGTCTGTCTGTCCTGTTTTGTTGTTGTTGTGTTTTGGGGTTTTTTTCCCCTGATGGATATGACGATGCACGCCATTTTGGTTAGCACAAAGCGGGTGTACTTCGATACAAGGAAGAGACATATCAGCATTTTTTTTTCAAATCCAAACAAAGTAGTTTGCCCTCATGATATGAGTATGTAGAGTATCCGCAGGCAGTAGAAGGAACAGCGAATCACTCTACCACTGTGAGATTCAACTGGCCCTAAACAAAATGTTTTCTTCTTTTTTTTTTTCGTTTCACAGACGCCCTCAATCGACAAAGCGTTTTCTGAATGACGCAAAAATACATTTCACTTCACGCCTTGTTTTTTTTTCTCTTTTTTTTTTCAATGAAGAATATCTCCAACGAGTTAAAATTACAGCTGATTGACAAAAAAAAAAATGTCATTCATCGACATAAATCAACAATAACTCAGTATGGGATTATTCGGCAATGATATAAAGAAAAATCATGAGTATACATACATGTACTTTGGATGAGACCCGAGCTTTGTCTGCCCGATAGCCAGTGACGGTTCTTTAGAGTCCCTCATAGCTGCCAGCCAGTACTGTAGGTCTACGCAAATGATTGATCAAAGAATCGTTAATTTGCTTGATTGATGTGCAGTGTCCGCAGTATTTATGCCATCGTTTACTTTTTTTTTATCATGGCTATTACTTAAGGTGGGTTCCCACTGCCGACCCCACATCCACTCGATCAGTCCCGATCGCTCCACGATAATACCTCGACTCATCTCGACCAAATACCTGGTCGTAATTAGATACTTCCAGACCTCTAACTCGTCCTTTTACGACCCACATCCGACAATTCACGACTTCTGCGCGATGCTTGCTTGAGACCAACTTCGATCTCTACTTGATCCCACCGATCCATGTACGATCTTTATACGATCTTTACCTGACCATCTAGACCAACTCGACGTCTACATAAACTCTACACAATCCCGAACAGGTCGACCCGCTCGTGCAGTAATCGAAGATGAGTCGTGCATTAGTTGTGGTTGCCCAAGTCATGATCATGATAGACCCGAGGTCCCTCGTGAAAAAAAAAAATCCTAACTTACTTACAAACTACTTTCTCGCGAATGAAAAGTGGTGAATTCCGCCTCCCAACATACCCTCCTCCTCCCCCGACGCCTTCAAACAGGTCTTTAAGGAAAGGGATGAGTATAACATCGTAATCTTGTGTGATCTGTAGCTGTGGACAGTGAAGAAGAAAAACTTCAACACTAAGATTGATCAATGTCAAATGTCAATAATATGGTTTGTGATAGGATTGATCATTCAGATTATTTCTGCGATAAATGTTTAGCCGGTTGCAGATATTGCCTTGAATTTGTTTATTATAAAAATATATAAACAATATATCAGCATTTCCAATACCCCTTGCACTTTTTTGCGTTGTTTCAATCACAAAAGCATAATGTTATCGGAAACCTTGAACTCCAAAATGAGAGAAAGAAAACCCTTACGAAAACAAAGACTAACGTTGAATTTCTACATCTCCGAGATGGCATCAATATCGAGAGGATCATACAAATGTTGATATCATATCGGTTAGCTGTTACTTTGTGGAAAGACAGCGTGCGGGTATACCCGATCTCGTCGTATAAACTGTGGACAGCTTAAATTCGTGTTTACGCAAAGCATCCTCCGAGTTTAGTCCCGACATATGAAGCGGGAATGTCGGATCCTCGTTCTCTTGATCGCCGGGGTTTTCGGGCGAGAGATGAGCGAGGAAGCGAAAGACAATCTGCCGACAGGTATTGACCGCCGCACCGATGAAGGACGAGTATTTGATTTGAAATGGCCAGTCCGGATGTAGGCAATTGCGGGGGGGGGGGGGGGGTTGAAAATTGTTTATGAGTTAAGATGAGATAGAACGAGAGTGTTTACAAGGTATTATGTATGTGGTTCCTTGATAAGCTTGTGCACACACACACACACACACACACACACACACACACACACACAAACACACATTTACTATACTGTGCATGTATGATATCTGCTTCTATCTTCTTTTGATGCTACTTTGCTCATTCTTTTTTTGTTTCGTTTTATTTTCTTTCTTTGTTCTAATATTTTCTTTTCATGTTTTGTATAATAGATGTCCTTTGTGTCGGTTACGATCTCATTGTTGTCGGTGTTCATTGTTATCAATAGGATTTTTCCTTTGCTATGTTGGCCACAAACAGGTGATGAACATTGAACTTATACAGTGCAAAGTTTTCTAAAAGCAGAATGCAAACGTGTGGACATGTGTATTGCTAATCAAGATGACTGACATCACGATATAACTCACGGTATGGTTTGGTCAATGCTGCTCTTTCGCTGGCCTTACATGATATAAGCAAAAGATAACGATCAAATCTATGAAGGTTTTCGTAGCAGTTGAACTTTTAGTAGTAAACGCTTCACGTCAAACCATGTATTCTTTCTTGGGTACGAATTAAGTGTGATACTGAAAAGGGCCTGTCCAGTCTCGGCAAGTCGGTAAGCATGTTCTCACCGTTTCCAAGAGAATCTCTTTTTCTTGAAATCGTGTTCTCTTAAAAACGGAAAGAACATGCTTACCGAATCGCCGAGACTGGATAGGCAATTTTCAGGATCACACGTAATTATACCCAAGCAAGAATACGTGGAGTACCGTTACGTCTTCTACTACGAAAGCAAATTGATCAATGATGACATGTTAGATTTTTACTTCTGTTCAATATCTACAACCAATATATAATGTACAAGCAATTGAGTTTTATTTGTTTATTTCTGTCTCTGTTTAATTGTTTGTTTCTATATATTGTTTCCTTCTATACTTTAAAACAACGCAAACAACTTGTTATTCATCATGTGCAACGTGGCTACTTTGACCACCAATATGATGGTTGACCGGCACACGATAAACGATGCTCCCCATTTCTTTTAAATGCAGAAGTTATGGAAAATAAGTTGCCCCTGTGCTTGTGCACGGATGATTCACAAATGTGGTTTTGATTTTAATCCATTTTCTTCGTGAGCATTTTTAGAGCGTAAATGCGTACTGCAGGCGCACAGCAACTCGTCTTTCCCCTTTTGATATAGGCATTTTGCGGGAATTGCGTGCATATTACGCCCTTAAATTGCAAACAGCAGATGGAAGAAGTGAGGAACTTCCCAACCATATTTGTGAAGTCTGTCAGCACGCTTTGGTTTTGCGGGCACTTCACAGCATCAACCACGCGATAATATGCAATTGACCAATCGTGTGATAGTAAACGGTGTCTAGGGGGTGGGGCAATTCATGCAAATGAGTTGACAGCAAAACCAAATGATGTAAAGAAAATGAACAATGGCAAATATCGTTGTCTGTCTCTGTTATTAGACTAAAACGTAAAGAGGCTTTGTTGGAGGAAATGGAAAAGATACTGGAGTACGTTGTGATCGCCATTCCACATACATTTTTATTCACGACAGCTCCTTACAATCTGAGGAGATCATTTCAAAATATGAGGCGTTCTAGTTGTCATCGTCTTTGTATGTTTGAAATTGAAGTTATGCCGCCCCTTTTGGGGCTGCACTAATTGGAACTGCGACCTATCTCCTTACACTGCAGCTTTACTACTTAAATTCACTTCCGGGAAAGTTTGATCTAAAAATCATTTCCATAGGGGAAAGAACAAGACAGGTGGCCGATTTTTTTCCCCTTTAAAATGGCTGCCCATAAGGCATTTCTTTTACACCTTCTACCGCCACTTCGTCTTGAGACCATCCGTTGTCTGGAATTCTTCCCCCATTGGTCTCCAATGCTCGATTGACACGCTCTTCTGCAAATGTTCACCCCTACAGAGTTACTGTAACTGTACCAAAGTCGAACACGCATCTCCATCAGTCTTCCTACATACCAAGGACGACTTGGCTGTGGAACTCACTTCCCATCGACATATTTCCTTTAGCTCCCAATATGGACAGATTTAAGACTTGTGTTAATTCGTATTTGATTAGTTTGTAACAGGAAATTATTTCTGTTATTTTGCATATATGCGAGCAGTTTATATGTTATTTTGATCGTGGTTCATAATTTGGTGATCTAGGGCCACCTCTCATCATAATTATTATGATGGCAACATCAGGCCCAAAAGACCAAATTAAATAAAAGCCCACAAACAAGCACACTGACAAACAGATACGCGGAGGAATGAAATACAGACTGTATAATTAGCGAATCATTTTAATTTAATAAAGTCTAGTTGAATTTGAAGTTGAAGTCTAATTCTAATCTTTTTCTTGGTTCCCTTTATTCCACTGCATATTATGTTAATTCATGTCAAGTAAACTCGCACAACAGTTAATGATTCACTAAGATTGGATAATACATGAAAAAAGAACTTATTGAATGCCCCAGTTTCCCTTTCTTACGAAACATAATAATGCGAATTAAGCCAGTGACATTTTATCTTGTATCAGAGAAGTAATTTCTCATTGACCCTTGCATAAAAAGTTTTTTTTTTTTTTTTAAGGAAATGTTAAGACATCGTGATCATTGCATCAAATTTATTCAAAGGGCTACCCTCTATAACTTGAAGTGATCATTCTGGTCCTAACGATTATTTTTAATGAACTAACAAACAGAGTAACGGAGATGACGACACGATCATGGCGTCACCCGGGTTGCATGTCATGTCATGACGACCGACAAAACATGTGCTACTTTAAGAATCCTGTAGCTTCTTAATGCCATGACAAATTCATTGATTGACATATCTCCCTCTTTGCTAATTCTCAGACAGTGCTTCAGTCAAGGGACAGCAACATCACCTTGAACTGAATTTCTGCGTTTTAAAAAGAAGAAGTAGAAGAAAGATTTCGCTTTATAGAATGACGGGGAACTAACTATTTAATTGATTACGTAATGTTGTGACGTACTCATACGTGTGCACCGCCAACCCATGATAGATGCGCGATAATGGCATAGCAAGCGAAATCGAAATCAATAATAAATCAAGACGTGGCCTTAATTTCGAGAAGGCCAATAAATTGGCGTAAAATGTGCCATGGTTACAATCTTCCTTGACTCACCCAGCCACCTGAATAGAGAAAATTATGAAATAAGCATGGGCTTTTAGTGCGATGAATTTGTCAATGGTAGTGAGACAGTTCTACAAGTCCCTGATGTGGATACCTCGACGCAAACAAAAGGATGATCCGAGGTGAATGAAGACTACATTTTTTTTTTCACAATTGAAGATTTAGGTTACAAAAAGGGCTTTAGGAAACTGTGAACGTGTCATCTTGCTTTTATTCTAATTAGAACGTCTTGTGCGTGTGTGTCTGTGCATTTCTTTTTCACTCATTCAAGGGTGTTTCTTGTAAAAAGAGCAAAAAAAAAGAAACCCACACACACACAAATCGCTGGTGTCGTGTTCAAGTATTGAAACGCATTTATAAGTTCAAAGGATTAGAAGATAAATGTTTTACTTCCATAGACGAATTCCATCGTGATGTTGCTTTTTTTTAAAGCAGATGAGTCGATAATCGACACATTCTTCTCCTCTTCCTCCTCCCTTTTTCTCTTCATTTCCCCTCCGATCCCAACTTTACCTTTTCTCCTTCCTTGTCCTAGATTCGCTTCAGTCTCCCCTTCTTTTTTTTCTCCTCTCTTCTTTCCTTCACTCTTTTTTTCATTCCTCTCCTCTCTCTATCCTCCTTTCATCTCTTCTTCCCTCCTCTAATGCTCTCTCCTCTTCTTTCTTTTCGCTGCGTTTCCTTTCCTCCCTTCTTATCTTGGTTCATCTCTTTTCTCATTTCCTCTCCTCTCCAATTATCATTTTCCGTTCACGTCAGTAATTCTTCTCTTCTTCTGTTCTGCGTCTTCTTCCATCCTTTGAGTCTGTTCATTTATCTTCTCTTCTTCTATTTTCTCTTGTCTACTCTTCCATGTACTCCTCCTCCCTCTCTCTCTCTATCTATCTATCTCTCTTCTATTCTTCCCCATCCCCACTCTTCCGTTCCCCATCTTCTGTCTTCAACTATTATCTTCTTTCCTCTGGAAAGGCAATGGACGGGTAAACGCACACGCCACTGCATACTTCAAAACAAAGCATTGCGAGTACGGGATTCCAATCTTCTGCAGTATTTTACCTACCAGCACTGCTTGCAGGGGGCATCATGATTTGCGTCGATAGACTGACGTCGCCGTTCAAGCTGGTGGCACTGTCTAGAAAAAAAAAAGAAATCTGCTAACGCGAAGATATTTTAGGGAGCTCACGTAACTGTATAACTTCATTATTTAGCGTGGAAGTTAACCATTGCGATTCTTTTTCCATGCCATCATTCTATTCTCTCCTTTTCTGTGTTCTTTTTTTTTTTTTTAAGGAAAGGGAACAGACAAAAGCGAATCATAGATTTATGAAGTGAAAGAAAAGTTATTTCCCACCAGCTGAAAAGCAAAATAGATGGGAGTGGGAACAGGTTCTAAGGTTTTCAAACAAGAATAGGGAATGTCTTCTGTGTACACAGCACAAAATAATCCTCAATCTAATCATTCAGCGCTATGTACGACGTCACACAGAACTTATTTCAAATCAATCTGACTTCTAAGAAGTGCCCACAAGCGGAGGATTTATTTTGCAGTCACCATAATGAATATTTCACCAATGTAGGCTATAGTTGTTGTAAAATGATCTCATTTCTACGCCTTAAATTTCCCCTTAAGAACATGCTAGCCTCGTGATTGCATTCAGTGCAATTCAGGTGTCATGTACATCAGTGGTCAGTAGAGGACGCTGTTGGGGTTTACTGAGTATTCGATAATTTGAACTCGCTCCCTCGCGATATCATTCAAAAACATGATTACTATTTCTGGTCTCGAAAAGTTGGCAGGTATGGGCATGCTGCGTTACACAAAATGTAGTACCGCTCGAAAACGTCTATCCCACCACCATACATGAATTTATGATTTCGATTTCGACTCGACCAAGCTAGTTGATCAGCAAGCCAACCCGCACTGCCGATGCCAATAAGTAATAGGGGATCACAAGGTGCGAAGTATACACATCAGAAGAGATTTAGATCGTCTGTACAAAATCACACCTGACGAAGCTGTCTTCCCGTATGATCAAAACAAAACAGAAAAAAAAATGATGAGAGACGCTATAGCAGCTTAGATAAAAATATGACCTGTACTTGGGTCACGTCTGGGCGTCAATGGAGACTGGCTGGCTATCCACTCTGAACTCTGTTTTCATTTCATTCTGAGGGATGACTCTCTATGCTCTATGTCGATCTTGCCGAGATCAAAATCAGTGGAGGCTGAAGAGCTGGGAATATCACAACACCACCGCTTGACTCAATGCACTTTTCCTGTATGTATATATATATATATACACTGCAAAAAGTCCGGTGTTAAATAGTGAACACCGAGCTGGTGTTAAATTTTCGGTGCTCATTTCTGGTGTTAAATTAACACCTCCGGGTGTCATTTCCAAATTTTAAACTGTTTTTTGAAGAGTTTCTTAGTAACTGTACTTCTTGTTGATTTTTAATTTAAACAAGACGATCAAGAATTTTACATTAAAATACCAGCTGGTGTGGTCTCTTATTGAAGCTGGACGGGTGTTAAACCATTGATATTAACACCAACAAATATCAAATCAACACCACGTGGTGTCATTTTTGAATTAACACCAGTACAGTGTCAAAATAACATCAGGTACAGTGTCAAATTAACACCACGAAGTGTCAGGTGAACACTTTTCAACACCATCACAGTGCATTTTCAACACCTGTGGGTGTGGTCCTTTATTGAAGTTTGATCGGTGTTCGATTTAACACCCGTGGTGTTAAATCTAACACCCATGTTTTTACAGTGTTTATATACATGTATATATATATATATATATATATTATAAAGACAGAGAGATATGGATATAGCTATAATCATGATGTACGTATTATCCATATCTTTCTCTTTCTCTCTTATTATGTTATATAAAGAGAGGAAGAGAAAGATATAAATTATGTAAATCTCATTTTATGTATGTATAGATTGTAATTTATTATCTATAGTAATATAATGTAACTGTCTCTCGTCTGTATAGGTAAGCAATAAGAGAACACATGATAATTATTGATCTCACTTGAATAATTTTATATAAATACATTTTGTTTCACATCTCAGTTATATACAATTTAAGCAAAGCACTTACTAGTTCACAAGCAGTAACATGCATTACAGCTCATGTGACTCTGCACCTCAAAACAAACAAAAAGTCGCCAGACATGAATTTTTAGTTAAGACCATATTCTGAAAGAGCAGACTTTAAACTTTAAAATGATGTATAACTCAAATCAAATGGACTCTCCGAACCTATCCAAATATTGGAAAGAAAGCACAAACCCATGAAAAGTGTGAACTGAGAAAAGAGGCTCTGACGTCTGTTCAAGCGCTTAATCTTTACAAAACCGTGCTGGCTGTGCGATGAATGGGACAAAAAACAGGAAGTAAACCACCAGAGTAACAACAATGAAGGGATTATAAGATTAAACTGAAATTAACCATGCCTCATTAACACATTCTGTCCATATTTAATGCCAACTTTCAAAGCAGTAGCACTATCCTTTCAAAAGTTATTAGAGTTGAAAGTGAAGAGTGTGGACAAGGTTTTTTCAAAAATGAAAAAGGGATTGTAAAGACACACCTAATCACACTATTCTACCAAAAATGTTCGAGATAAACTGCTAAAAAACACACTTTCCTGCCCGTTTATGATACCAAATTTTAGCATAATGTAAATGAAGACCCGCTCTTTCAGAAAATATGAAAAAGTCAAGTTCGGCTAGGTTGACCCATTTCACTTATTTTCAGTCCTCACGCAAAATCAGTGTGTGCGACTTTATGTTCGTTTTGAGGTGCACGGTCACCTATGCATATCACAATCGACTATTGGTATCCCTTACTTTATTCATGAGTAATTAGCCATACGCTTCGTATCAAATTATCTTATGAAAACACATTTCGTTTTTATTTTAAGAATAAAATAATAATAACCCACTCGAAATTACTTTTGATATCTCCTAAATATATATACATATTTGTTAACACACGAAGGATCATCTCATTCTAAGCCATTGCTTACGAGGGAAACATCTGAACGATGCATTAAATCTATACAGAATAACGACAGGTATAAGGTAACAGGTTAAAATCTACGAACGATGGACCAAGGAGATAACTTAAAACAGTTTCCCGTGCATGAAGCACGACAGTCGACAGTCAGGATTAACATCCTTTCAACACATGAGGGCGATATTACGCTTAACTGTGTCAAATTTTGGGTCCGACACATCATGCTTAGGACTACAATTAATTGTTTTTTTCGCTGAACATAATATCGTAGTACGGGGCATTCTCTTATGGGAATATAAGCTTTCTATATGCCATCGGTGATTTAGATCTGTTTTTTAATTATTAATAATTTCATTATCATTAATTATTTATTATTCATTATTGATTATCACTTTATTTCTTCATCTTTGTGGACACAGAAATATCACATGAAATGTGATCTAATTAGATAGAGTCACTGTTGTGGTATTTGCAAGCACTTCAAGTATGAACAGACACAGGGAGAAAACAATGAAATATTCGTTCCCATTACTTTGCAGATAGAATGTAAGTTGCTCGCAAGGTTGGGTTCTAACGGTCACATTTCAAGCATGCACATTTCTAATCAGTTTATCGACAACATCACATGATCATAGGAATTAGCTTTATGCCGTCACCCAGCGGATTAGATAGCCTTTCTCAACCTTTCCCTGTCATGCCTGTGGTTTCGTCTGTATCAAACATTTTTGATTACTAAACTGAGTAGGCCTATACGTCAAACTACTGTTTAGAATACGAAATAAATTAATCATCTCTACTTATTTCTCTCCACTTATGTTTTGGGCCGTGAATTGTCAGTTGGTGTGTAACTTTTTTTTTTCAATCACCGTAAGGTGTTTTCGGAAACGTTGGACTAAAATAGTCCTAGTTAAAGTAAATAACTTCTGGGTTCGTTTCATGAAGCATTTTGTCCGATATTTTTGTCGGACAAAATCGTTCTCAGCCAATCAGATGCAAGGATTGCTGCTTTTAAGTTTGTCAGACGAAATATCTGACAAAATGCTTCGTGAAATGCCCCAAGATGTATGATTACATCTTTGAATTATTCAGAGAGATAAACATTTGACTCCAAATCTGTGACAATATTATAATACAGACAAAAAAATGCATTGATGCCTCTTTACATAATACGTGAAATATACAAATGCTAGGCTACTAGTACCCTTTTGTTTGAGCGCAGATCAGCTCAGGAATCCCCATAGTGTTATACACTATTCAATGTCCCTGGTACTAGTACATTATTGTCATTGAAGAATTAAAGTCGAAGTAACATGGGCAATCCTCCCGCGTGTTTTCAACATTCCCTCGTTCTGATAGTGGTTAGTCGCCTGAGCTGGCGTGATATCACCTGTGGCCAGGGCAGGTCCGGGAGGAGCAGGCATGTAACAGTGGGTGAGGGGGGACGTTGGTTCGTCGCCCACTTCATCGCTGTTGGATGTCGCGTTCGGATTTTCCACGTAGGTGTATTCGTGGTCCCGCGCGGACGCGTCTCGCGCAAGCATCTCCGCGTTTTTCTCTGCATGTGGTGAATTGTTGCTGTGTTTACCATCGCTGGATGTCGCATGGGGGTCAGCGCGGCCGCAATTGCCCATGACCGATGCGTAATCACGCTCGAGTAGGGTTTGCCCCGAGAACGATCTACCGTCGTTGGGTTGTTGACGCACAGAGTAGTAGTTATGTCCTTGTAAACCGTTAGGGTTCGAAACCTGTGTAGGCTGATCTCTGTCGTCGGAGTCGGCCCTGTTGTAATTATTCGATTGACGGCTCGTCCTGATGTTCATATTAAAGGCATTCTGGCCTTTTCTCCTAGACGGCACACTAAAAGAAAAAAAAACACGAAGGCACAGAGACAATCGGTTCGACTTGGGTGACTAGGACATAAGCCAATGATGTGTTTTACCACCTTGCCCCTGTTTATCTAGGTTTGATCGTGTTTACAAGGAATCATGCCTTGGGTGTCAGGTGATATGCTTTGGGCCATTCGTTCAACAGTGGTAAAGTGTGACTGATATCACTGTGCCCCAAATAATTAAAAAACTAGATATATCGCTACGGCGACTGATATGCCTCCGCCATAATGCATGGTTCTCCTAATAGGTCTATAGTACAATGTCTTGACAATGTGTGATGACAGTTTCACACAATTGGCAAAATATTAAAATGACAGGTTTGACACAAATGTGCTGAATGTTCACTTTCCTAAAACTAGGTTCAATTGGATGAATGATTAAAATGTCAGAGTGCAGGTATTTGGGGAACTGATGATTTTTACTTGACTTTTGACCCTTTTATAAGTTTATGCAATGAGTAATTTTCAAGGTATTGAGAAAAAGTATAATTTCAGTATCAAATGGGAAAATAGCATTATCTAAACCTGGCCTTTGACCTTTGACCTCACAGTTCCAAAGAGAATCACTGTTAGGTTGAACATGCATAAATATGTAAGTTTCATGATGATACCTTGAGTTACTTTTGAGATATGGAGGAAAAAGTGCAATTCAGCACTTTCACTTGACCTTTGACCTTTTGGCAAGAAACTTCCCACAGAATATATATTAGGTAATACATGTATACATCAAGTTTTAAAAAAAAACCTTCAGGCATTGCATAAATATAAGGAAAGTAGTGATATTTTGAGAGTTGACCTTGACCTTTGACCCCCTGACCTTCGAACCATGACCCCCAACTTCCCTAGATAATCACTGCCCATTGGAACAAGCATATATACTAAGTTCCATGAAGATACCTTGAACCATATAGATAGAGATATAGAGAAAAACATGAATTTTCAACCTTTTTTTCACAAAATAACCTGTGATCTTTGACCTTTGACCCCGTGACCCTAAAATCCAAACAAAGTATTACTGAGTATCCCCCCAGGATATACCCTCATACCAAGTTTGATGTAAAACCACACACGGTTCTTGAGATATCGACAAAAACAAAACGGGACGGACGTACGTACGGACGTACGTACGGACGGACGGACGGACGACCCGAAAACATAATGTCTCCGGCCACTTCGTTGGCGGAGGCATAAAAATGTCCATTTGCGGAAAACAGATTGCAGAGAAGTGATTTCTGATACCCGTACAACACTACTTACTGGTATATAGAGGACCGTAGCAACGTAAAGACTATAGAGGGCTTATTACTTCAACAACAAAAAAAACTGCTGCTGTGCTACACTGGTACTACATTGTCGCACCAGGGAGGTGGGAAGAGACCCACCTCCCTGGTCGAACGTGTTACTCTACACGATAGGCAACGAAGCCACCTCATCGCCAACGTAGTCTACACAATAAAATCTGGATTGACACAAGGAGAAAACTTGTCATATCTCCAAAAGATCCACAAAATGATCGAGTCATGACATAGCATCACGGTACCTCTCCTACATAAGCTTTTGTCTATAAATACAAAACGTTTGATGCACGTAAGCAGAATATTTAATACATATGAAAGTCTGTGGACATTATTTTCAAACGATTCCATTGTTTAGACGTCGGACTCACCACTTGATGACGCAGATGACAGACGACGATGATGACGACAACGACAGACGAAACCACGATGGAAATTATGATCACTGTCAGTGGGATGGATAGAAAAGTAACAGTAACGATGCGTGACAATAGAACATTATACAATTATATTTTCTTCTTACCAAACGCAGCATTATCAATGAAATTTGATGCACAACGTCACGAACGGGGATTAAGGAAGATTCGTGCAAAGGCCATTTCGAGTGACTTGTTAGGTGATTAAATCACCTTTATGTGTTTTGTAAAAACACCCACAACTCTGAAATTCTTAGACCTTCTTGTTTCATGCCCAGCGTTTAATTAAATGTTCGCCAATTTGCTTCTTCGATTTTGGCCTGTGTAGCCAAGTAATCTCGCACTCGAGCGCCATGTTGTTTTTTTTTTCAAAGGAATTTATTTGCCAGCAACTAGTAATAAACCAACAGATAAGGGATAACATTTTCCCATGCATATAATAGGTGACTTGACACGAGACCAAAAAAAAAGAGAGACAAGAACAGCAACATCATGTATAGTTAGTTAATTGAATGGTTTCTCAATTAATCAATAAAAAAGAGGTGCATCGCTAAAACATTGTAATTGTAAAACATTGTAACATTGTAAACATTGTAAAAAAAATCCACCTATAACAGGTCAAAGTATCATCAGGTACTCGAGCAATATTTTTTTAGAGTTAGATTCTTACCGAGATTATTTTTTCAACTGAGCACTGAGGCGTTGACGAAAGTTCCCATTGTCGGAACGGAGCCCGGAGAAGGAAAAAGTCAGGAACGAATGAAAGAAATTGAGAAGCATTGTTATTCGTGTGCCTTGATTAATGTGTGCATTTGGAGCTTTCCTGTCTCTGGTAATATCTATGATATACGTGTATATAAGTACATAATATAAGTATAAGTCTGATATATTATATAATATGATTATATGATATAATATAAAAATATTAAAAAAATATATAGATAGGTTTATGCATAACCATGGCCTCATGTGCCTACGTGCTGCTGCTGCGTTAATTTCGGGGCATGTGGTATCAAGAAAACAATTTGTAAATAAACTCATTAGCAAAAAAAAAATATTTAGATTTTCTTAGCACTATACGGACATGAATAATTTCAAAATATTATGTCAGATACAGAAAATAAAGAAAAAAAAAAATACACATATAATTAGATTCTTATCGAGATTTTTGGGTTACCTGGCACTGAGAGGTGGTTTATAGGTTTCAATCATTGGAGCCGAGTCGGATGAGGGATTAAACGGAAAAGAGAAAGGAGGACAAATTATGAATAACAGTTTCATATACGTTGGATAGGTATTTCCTTGGATTGCTTTTTTCTCATGTATTTTTATTCAAATCATTGTCTAGCTGTTCATAAACAAATTGACGAATATAATTATAAACATATATATATATATATATTATATATATGAGATGCAAATTATATTTAAAATATAATATATATATATATATATAAATACATAAAACATTCATATACCCATACATTATGTAGGCCTAGTATATCACTCGATCAAATGATCGGTAATATAACATAATGAAATATAATGTAACATAATACAATATATGATTTAATGATATTGCATGCCATAATGATTTCATTTTTCCAGTGTCATTGTAATGAATGACAAACAACGTTTCTTGAATAGCAAATCTATCACTATAATATTGAACTATCTATCAATGACTTCCCCACACGTATACAGGCTGGTAGATGAAAACAACAATTTTAGCAGCTGTATATTACGAAGAGTGATTTCAGATTTACCAGTCGATGTTGTAATCACATTTGCTTGTAGTACTTGGTGTGGTCGACTCAGCTTCAATGCCCATCGCTTGGAAGTAAAAGAGAACGAGAATGTTCAAAGATAATTTCATGTCCGCAAATGTGATATATAAGTTTATTATAACATTTGTGTATACAGTATAAGTTGTACGGAACACTGTAGAAGGAGACTTTCGACAAGGTATGAAAGTGTTAATTAAAGCAGTTAATGTCATAGAGATCCTCTTGTTATTTCTTTTTTTCTGGTAAAAGAGAAGTCCAGATGGATTATTAATTCTATGTCTTTATTCACAACATCTTCAGTTCTGCTGATATCCAGCAGACCTGATTTTCAAGGAAGCCCTGTATACAGTATGCAAAGACTTTCAAATTCAAAACATACAATTCAAAATTAACCGACAAAGAAATCAACAAACAAAATACATACATAATATTTACAAATCATTCTTTACAACTACATTCGCAAAGGGTACAAAATGGGTGCCAGTGACTTTGTATTAGTACACAAATCAACTCAATACAGAAGTCAATAAAACCATTATTTTCTTTCTTGCTTCGCAAAAATAAGATCATAAGGTAGGCTATGCAGTTTTATGGTCTGCAGTGTTTGTTGAAAAAAGATGATTTTCAGACCTTTGCATTTGAACAGCTATGAATTGGTTATACTGGACACAGAGTTTCAGAATTTATAGAGTGATTGGATGAGGAATAAGAATGTATCAAAAATTTATAGCAAATCTCAGTGAACAGGGATGATGATGTGGCAACTTCACTAGAAGAATGCACTGATAAGTGGGGGCTCAAGGAAGCAGAACTAAAGAAGAAAGCATACATATAATACACAGGTGGAATTACGTTGCTACATTATCTGCAATATGTGAGCCTATTATGTCATCACGCTTGTTTATGTAATTTGTTTTGAGGTTTTTTCAGAGTTTCGGTTTCTCCGCACAGGGACCACAATAGATTCCACAAATCTGTACATGGAGCAGTCGATGTGCTATGTGATGTAAAGTTATGAACTGGACTTCTCCTTTAATGTTATGAGAAGCGGTGTGTGTTACGATGCACAGGACTCGCAATGAGGTTCTCTTTTATCAGTCCCATTTCAAAGGCACTCTTCATCTACTCTATACTGTAATCTTGCGGCAAGAGAACCCTCTTCCTTTTTGTATTAGCACCAAAAAAAAAAAAAAAATCTTCTTTCTTAATTTCGTGGAGATTTCTATGGTATCTTTAATTTACTTTTCCGTTCAATGAAATCTACCTTCACGAGTAAGGAGTTACTCTTTTCAAACAATTTTTGAATATTTCCTTTAAACTCAAAAGGACAAGGGACTGGCATTTAACTATCCCGCTATTTGAGCGGAAGCTTTGATCATGACAGAGGAGATCAGAGAAAATAAAAGTTGTCTACATTCTACGTGACAGTCAAAAGTCTACATATACCTGCGATAGACTAATAGATTAAAATGCCCAATTTTCATTAAAACCGAAAAATAACTCAGTGGAGTACATTGTCTCTCACCGAGCACATATAGGCGGCGCAACCCGTTCCAATCTATTTCGCTGGCGTTCGAAGCACTTTCAAGACACCGTAGACTATCTGCGCCAACCAACACGAAGCCTTGATCGCAGCCTAAAAGTGATGGTATGCCCGTACCGGTTTTGAAGCTCCGTTGATACTTCCGTTGCGGGGAGGATTGAGATTTTCGCAAAACCCCTGCCTGGCATCGAAGACTGATACAGTGTATCTGTGCAAGAGAACCGGAAGCGGGATACAACTGGTAATTATTGTAGTCATCTCGCCCCCCCCCACCCCATCTTTCTCTCTCTCACTAAAAAAAAAAAAATAATATATGTGTTCATATAGATGCAAACACTTTCAAGTGAAAGATTTTATTTGTGATATAAGTATCAACTTCATACCAAACAGACGTATTGCATTACAACGGCGTATTGCATGAAACTTCCACCATTCTACGCTTCCAAAATCCACGCTAATATGATTGTAAAAGTCAACCTGTATAATGTAGAATTACACTTTGACTCATTAAGATTAAGAAATCGCATTTTTCTTTTTCATTTTTTGAGTGTAGACACTATCTCAAAATGTCTACTTTTAAAAATGTCATTATTCAATTTCAAGTTGCAGGAAAGAGTGAAAAATTGTTCAATTGATGTATGCAGATCCTTCATTTACCAACATATTTCATTGGTTAGAAACTGCACTGTTTCTCATGATTATCAACAGCTTGCGATGAATCTCACTAGTTCCAAAGAAAACGTGGTCAATTTTTGTGTTGCCAATAAATTAATAAAATAAAAATCCGAAATGATGATATCTGCAGGAAAATTGCCCTGTGTTTTAAATTCAATTTTGAATATGAATTCAAATGTAAATTTATATTGTAATTTGAATCTAAATTACATTGGAATTTGAATTTCAATCAAAATGTTATTTTAAATTCGAATTTGAAAATTTGAATTTGAATTATACTCTCACAGGTCAAGAACGGCAGATCTATTCTATCCGACCGTCTACCGCACGCCTGGAGTGGATTCCCGGCGCATGGCTCGCTGCACTCGACGTCGGACGCGAGAGTCCAGCTCGACGACGGGCGCCTCGAATGTGCAGCAGAAGCACTGCGAGGAGGGGAAACACGAAAGGAGTGGTACGTAATGTCATTTACTATCATGTCATTTAAGTGATTTTATGCATTAAAGGGGAAATGCAGTCCAAATATCAAGTTAATCACAATAAGAAAAAGCAAAATATTACAAGTTCAAGGGTAAATTTTGATTGAAATGGAGTCAAAATGAGGAAGTTATGACATTTTGAGGTTTCGCTAATTTTTTAGGAAACAATTCTTGAACAGTCGATATGAGTATGCAAATGACAAAGTAAGAATGTCATCCCCTCACAACCTACCATATAGTTTGTACATAAAATTTTGGATGCTGTTCGTTATTCCGAAGGTTCGCTATTCCGAAGGTTCGTTATTCCGAAGGGTCGTTAATCCGAAAATGAAAAAGGGTTTGTTAATCCGAACATTTGTGGCGTTATTCCGAAGGTTTGTTATTCCGAAGATTGGTCAATCCGAAAAATGAAATTCGGAACAATGAAACCTTCGGAATAACGAATCTTAGGGATAAAGACCCTTCGGAATAACGAACCATTGGAATAACGAGCTGTAACCAAAATTTTGAAATTTCCAGTTTTTTCATTCAAACGCAATTATGCCCGAGGCTCAAATCCTGGTCTAACTGATCACTATTCTGAACTTATTCAACCAGACTAACATTTATTATTGTTTCAGACTTCAATGACAGAAACATTGAATTTTCGTCATTTTCTTTTTATCTTGTACACGATCAATGAAAAATTGTGAGCTTATGACATGGTTAGTTAAGTCATTTGCATATTCATATCATTTGGACAAGAACCGTTTTGCAGAAATTAGCAACACTAAATGTCATTAATTCCTTTTTTTTTTCATCCGATTTCAGTCAAATATCTACCGTATGAACTCGTCAGATTTTCTTTAAAGCTTAAAGGTACTGCTTACCATCGGGAGCAGTAATTAAAAAAAAAATGAGATATCACTTTTGATGCATATGTGTAATTCAGTTGTAATCCAAAAATATCCTACCATACAAAAAAATTCACAGTAAGCCTAAAATTATACGAAGATATCACTGTTTTTCTCATTAAACCATAACTGTAGACGGTATAGTCAAGAAACATTTTTACCATAGCTATTGTTCACATTTTGTATATTTCACAATAGTTAACATTGATATACTGATTTAATTTTTTACATTGGTTGTTTCTTCTATCCCTTTCTCACATTTTTAAACTATTTTGAAGCGTTAAATTTCGGGGCGGGGGAGGTGTTTGTTTCATCTGCAAATTGATAAATTGAACAAGCCAGTGATAGTGGAAATAATGTGACCTTCTTGGCCCTTCAACTTTCTTGATGCAAAGAAAAATCAAAAGAAACAAAGGGAAAGATGACCAATATATATATATATAGCTTGGACATGCACTAGGTAGGTTTTGTTCCTTTACAACTCTCATGCAGTCCTGACTGCTGGTCATTCTCTCACTCAGGAAGGGGCCATTTGTTTTGTAGTTTGTTTGTGTTTGTTTGTTGTTGTTGCTGTTTTAATGCTGCTTAGGGAGGCCTATACATAAAAAACACGCATTCATCTCGTGGTAAATTGAATGCAACAGTTTTAGTATAAACATAATCAAAGCCCTTTATTCGAGTGGGCATTAGCATGCTGCCTCCCCGAATTTTACATTTTTTCTTACTTCCTTTTGCCTCCTTGCTTCTCAATTCCAAAACACTTACAGATGTGTTGTTTAGTTGCTTTATTTTATTCTGATCAATATCCCGTTTGCCCGTGAATGAACGTTAGGATAACGGATATTTACCCAACCTTCCCTAAAGTCCTTATGATGAACGTGTATGGCACGCCATTTGCCCAATAATTCCGAAAAACTATGTTTATCGCCGATAAACACTGTTTATCGGCGATAAACAGTGTTTTTCGTCCGATAAACATAGTTTTTCCAGAAAAACTCTTTTTACACTCGATAAACATAGTTTTTCGCGATAAACTAACTATGTTTATCGGGCGAAAAACATTATTTATCAGCGATAAACAGTTTATCGCTCAAAAAACTGTTTATCGGCCGATAAACATTGTTTTTTTTTCCCGAAAACTGTGTTTATCATTCGATAAACATAGTTTTCCCAGAAATTTAGTTTATCGGTCGAAAAAACATTGTTTACCCCGCCGATAAACAGTGTTTATCGGCGATAAACATAGTTTTTCGGAATTATTGGGCAAATGGCGTGCCATGGTGCGTGTTCTCAGGTAGCAGATTAATATCGAATTCGTTTCAGCACTGGGGCTGCAGTTTGCGTGCCTCTCTAGCTTTAAAGGTCCTGTTTACCTTTGGGTGCAGTGATTAAAAAAAAAAGATGTTCAAGATATCATATTTGATGCGTACGTGTAGCTCTGTTGTATCACAAAATATCCAACAATCAGTTTTGCAACAACGCCTAAAATATAAGGAGATATCAGTATTTTCTTTTTTCATTAAACCATTTAGTGTAGATGGTTAGTCTGGAATTTTTTTGTTAGACTCTTGTTCGCATTGTGTGTATTTCACAATACTTAACATCGATTATACGGATTCAAATTTCTACAGTTGTTGTTTTTATCCCTAAGTTACATTAATTTTAGAAATATTTTAAAGCACTACTGCTGGGTTTTTGTTTTTTCTGGAAATGGTAAATCATGCCTTTGATGCTCATTTTTGGTATTAGTTCTTTGTCGGAATACACGGAAGTAATCCTTACCTTATAGGGCAAATATGTTATGAGAAACAAAATTTTCTTTGGGCTGTTGTCTTTGGCACTATATCTTACACAAATGATACCGATATTGTGGATATAGAATAGTGTGCATAATTATGAATTTTCGTAATTTCGAGTGACATACTTCGGTTGCGTGAGCACCATGAGCTATACGTCTCACCTCTAATCCCGAACTTCCAGCATAATCGTAATACCGTTTGCATGCTGCGATGCAGTCGTCATTAGTTGTGATATTGTATTGAAAGAACACGGAGTTTGGAACGTAGCCGGGATTTCTTTGTTGGAAGCACCCAACGTATCCAAAATCTAAAGAAATGTAACAAAAGGAAAGCAAGTTTCGTTAAATTCTTTAAAACAATGTATAAACATACACGCAAACTATGTATGTAATAATATAAATACTTAGGCCCTCTGGGTGTATTACATGTGACCGTGCATCACAAAACGAACAAAAACAGCTATCCTTCTTCTCCATTATTTCTATGTTTGGCGTAACAAGAATGGGAAAGTGTGTTAGCAGCAGTTTTTCTACACCCCCCCCCCCCCTTTTTTTTTTGGAGAGTATGTAGTGTGATCAGGTGTGTCTTAGAGGTCCCTTTTCATTCTTGAAAATCCTTTTCACACTCTTCACTTTCAACTCTAATAACTTTTTGCGAGATACCAAGAAAGCACTTATGATATAGTACAAAGCATACCATTTTAAGAGGAATTCAAAGTTTCTTTGATGAAAATCGGATTTGGAATGACTGAAACATCCAAAAACAAAGTAAAACAAAACGATCGTAATAAAGTGTGGGTCCCACACTTTATTAGAATCGCTCTGTTTTGGATATTTCAGCCATTTCAAAACCAATTTTCATCGAATAAACGTTGAATTCCTCACGGAAATACATGCTTTTTCATATTTCATAAGTGAGTTTTCATTATGTCACCAAAACATGTTAGAAACCTGAAATTAGGTCTCAACCAAAGCTATACGATCCCTTTAATGTTCCAGTGGTTTACATCCTGTTTTTTTTTTTTTTTTTTTTTTTTGGTCCCCTTCATCGCAAAGCTAGCACGGCTTGGTAAAGATAAGGTGCTTGAATAGACGCTGTACTTCAGAGCCTCTTTTCTCAGTTCACACTTGTCCAGAGTGTGTGCTCTCTTTTCAGTATTTAGATAGGTTCGGGGAGTCTATTTGAATTGAGTTAAACATCATTCTAAGGCTTATAGTCTGCTCTTTCAGAATCTGCCCTTGTTAACTAATATATATATATATATGCATATATATATATATATATATATATATATATATATATATATAAATTGTACATTATATATATTATATATATATATTATATTATATATATATTATATATATATATATATATATATATATATATATATATATATTTACGTATATATATAAAGATGCAAATGTCCCTTTTTTTTGGGGGGGGGGGTGGGGACAGTGTAAGTCGATGGGGGTCAAGAGTCAATGGCAACACTGCCTTCACCACCCTAACCTAGCTTGCCTAGCAATGGCTTTTGTTGTGGTTTTGCTTTCATATTTTGTGTTTTTGTTTGTTTGTTTTTTGGGGGGGGGCGATTTTTATATATGCGTGTGTGTATGGGGAGGGGGTGGGGGTGGGGGAAGCTGCATGTCCCTTCTCCGCGGCATGTGTATATGAATATCATATGAATATCATATAGCGCTGTGGCACTGTGGATACGGGCAGTGAACACACTGAAGAGGTTACCCTGGATAAAAAAGACCTTATTCATTATTGTCATTGTTGTTGTTGTTACTATTATCATTATTGTCATCATCATCGTCATTACTATTGTCATTATTATTATTATTATTATCATTATGTGCATATATGTAAAAAAAAATAATGCATACACAAATGCAATCATATGAATACACAGGTATTATACTTCCATGCACACAAACGGATATGAATACATTGTAGTCATACAATATGTAAATGATGTGAAATATGCACAATTCTTTTTGTATTTCTGTTTGTTTTGTACATAATATCCCTACTGCCATATACAGGCATAACCAAATCACACGATTGCTGAAGCTGGATGCGGTCATAATACTTTGGTATTTCCGGTGCTCCACATATTCTTCATTAATTAGAATAAGCATAAAACCTTTTATCACTAGTTTGGAAATGTCAAAAATTTACAACTAACCTTGACAGATGACAGATATGGCTTCCCTTGCAAAACAAAATGTAACAGTGGTTCTGTCGACAGGACAGGACAACAGGTCATTTTCACCTGCAGTAAAAAGACAAGATGTTAACAACAGGTGACAAGAGTAAGAAACCAATAATGAAATAAACGATTTTAAACGCATTATTTTCAGACTTACCCGAAGCATTCGATTGCATGATTCATAGTATCGTTATTAACAAGATGAAAATGTATGGTGTGAGAGGCACGGCGGTGGATTCGGGAAATGTACAAATCTCTATTAGCCCGTTGAGGATGATTTGATTTTGCTACAGCACAAATTTCCCATAGAGGCTTGCACGAGTACTACTCGGGACTCTTCCTCCATGCCTCGATGAGTAATTGCATCAAACTACAACAAACTTTCAGTTTTGAAGGGAAATGTAGTCCTAAAAACGCATCGGCAAATGAGCAAATCATTTACTTCAACGATATTACGTGTGGATGGTAGATAAACTCGATCTATATCAGAATTGCTCATGAGCCTTTAGTGTTTTCATCCACTTGAAAACGTTACAACGGATTTTCACCAAACTAGGCAGATAGCATTCTTAGGGTGGTAGGAGCTCAATTTCTTTAAATGGGGGAGGGGGAGGGGAAGAACTTTGGATTTTATCCAATCTTCTTCAATTTGTTAAGAATAAATCTTCTATGGAACCAGAAGTGATGGTGCTGGTACATTTTCATGATTATTCGTAAGTGTATTCATGAATGTATAGCTTCATGTTTGCCATGGTGGATGAGGAAATGCCAAAAGAGGGGGAGGGAAGGGGGAAGAGGAACTTTCACATTTTCAGCTTCTTCCAGAAAACTCCACAACGGATTTTCCCCAAAGTGTGCAAATTTGCAGTGGGGTGACAGAATATTATTATTTTTTTATAAGCACCTACCCCCACACCCCCAGAGGAGAAGTGGAGCCCAAGAGTCCCAAAACTATTGATTAAGCTGAAAAAAAAAAATGATGGTATCTCAATTTTTTTTTCTAAAAATAAAATGAATAATATTTCTCCCCTTACCCAATCAATCCTTATCTAGTGGAAAAGTCTCTGAAAATATGAAAATCAGGGAAATACGATATTCATTTGTATTAAATAAGCGCCTCCCCTCCCTTGAAATTTGTATTAAAACCAAAAAAAAAACCAACCCCCCCCCCCTCCCCACCCCTTTTGGCATCCCCTCATCCTCCATAGTAACCTTGAAACTACTTTCATAAAACATAGACTTATAGCACTGCATTAGCTGTCACTTCTGGTTCTTTTTGCAAAGTCCACAATGTCTGCTGCAGGGCATCCCTCAATCCTCTACAAGAAAACTTTAAACTACACTATACAGTCATTAATGTCTTCATAGTAGCTCCATCTTTTTTGGTTCTAAAGAAGAAGACTTTGAAAATCCATAGTTTAGGGACTTTAAGGCTCCACCCCCACCCCCATGTTTAGAATGAAAGTGCTCGCTGCTGCCCTACGTGCGGTCCTCATCCAGTTGGGTACATTGCTCTTTGGTTATCGCGTTAAATGATACCCTGCCTATTTGTTTGTTTGTTTTTTTGTTTGTTTGTTCATTTTCCATCTGAGAAGATGGCTGCATAGCCCATATTCAGCTACACTAAGCTGGTCTTCTATGGGGTCAAGTTGGATGTGAGGTAAAACCACTTCACCGGGTAAACACACTACTCTTTGCGATGAATGAATGAAGCGGGATCTTTTACGTGCATATGAGTTGTGATTCTCTCACACCCGGGACCTCCATTTTATGTCCTATCCGAAGGACAGAGTGTTTTGCCTCTTACTAGAGGGGACTGCCTGATTACACTCAACTGTACATTACTCAGTCCAGACTCGGGTTCGAACCCGGGTCGCTTTGGTCGGAGGCAGACGCGCTCTACCGACTGAGCCAACTCAACGACCTATAACAGTAGAGAACGATAAAGTAC
This sequence comes from Diadema antillarum, assembly GCF_040938485.1. NCBI lineage: Eukaryota > Metazoa > Echinodermata > Echinoidea > Diadematoida > Diadematidae > Diadema > Diadema antillarum. Next base: position 454,112 of record NW_027271533.1, read on the forward strand.
ATGCCCGTTACAATGACTACTGTTATTACTGGTATTGCAGCTGGCAAGACAAGGTCAAATCTTACTTCCGTTGCAGGAAATACGCCCCTGATTACCGACCGCTCGAGCACCGTCGCCAACCGCCGAGTTCCTCACAAAGCCAGGGTATCCGAGCTGACGGCACAGCACCTGACTGTTCTGGTTGCTCCACGATTGGCCGCAGACCAATTCCCACACGTCGTTGGTTCGAAGTTCCAATAGTCCTTGATTGGGCCTGTCCCCTCCGCTCAGTCGAACCTCTACAGGTTGAATTCAGCGGGTGAAATAACATAAAAGTGACATATATTATTGGGTGAGATGAGGATTGAGCTTTTAACTTTTTTTGCGAGATACTAAGAAAGCACTTATGGAATGTTACAGAGCATAATTCTAAGAGGAATTCAAAGTTTATTTGATGAAAATAGGTTCAAAAATGGCTGATATATCCAAAGACAAACTTAGACAAAGCAATCCTAATAAAAGGTGGGTCCCATCTTTTATAAGAATCCCTTTGTTTTGTATATTTCAGCATTTCAAAACCAATTTTCATCAAATAAACTTTGAATCCATCTGAGAATCACAAGCTCTTTCGTATATTATATTCTATAGGAGGTTTCTCATTATCTCACAAACAAGTTGGAAGCCAGAAATCCTAACCCAAAACTATACCATCCCTTTAAGTGTATGTAGACTAACCTGCACTAGACCAGTTCCATGCAACATTGCCCATGTAGCTATCAGTTGTTTGTTATGAGACAATGATAAGAATGTAGGAAAGCCAGTCTCCGCTAAATAATAAAAGTCGCCTTGTGCACACTGGCTTTCTACAGCACGTTGCGACATGCATGCAAAGCGCTTAATTACACTTCTGTCACACGTGAATGCTCATAATTTTTGGTAATGGAAAACAAAGGTTATCCTTTCTCTAGGCAGTTCGAATTGCCTACCTCGTTATCAGAATCCGCTCATGCAATGTTCAAATATTGCATACTACATGTTTACATAGAGAGAGGGGGGGGGGCTATTCATGTTTTTTAAGAATATTGAAACGTCAGAATATGAAGATAGAGAAGTAAAACAACTCACATAGGCACCATCGAATCTGTGAATGACCTGACAGTTGCAAAAACTACTGGAAAAAACCTATTTAAGTACTGTAATTCGCAGTCTTTTTTTCAACTACTGGCACCTTCTTGATCACGGTGTATTACACCACATGCGTAAGGGATCTGAACAGGGATATATTTTCAGTGCAATACCATTGTAGATGATATTCATCACTGACCATTATGTTTAGTATGTCCTGTAATTAAAGTTTATCCCCACATTATGATAACTGTCGAAGCCATTAATATACACAATAGAGGCTGAGTACTTGTATCTTGCACGAAAATATTAATGCAGAAACATGTAGTTTGCTAATGTATCGTGGATACCAAACGAAAAGAGATGTGAAGACAGGGCTTACACAGAGAAAGATACTAATGGAATTTCAAGTGTCAAGTGTCAAGTTCAAAATCTATTTTACATCTTTTAATAAGGCAACAATAAAAGTGCTTCATAAATAAATGTTTAGATATGACGGTAATACAAAATACCTTATAACTTACGCCATACAATCATGATAGAATCATCACTAGCGTACAATTTAAAATACAGCACAAATATAATATAGACACATTATTATATATAGAATCTGAAATGTACAAACCTATTTGTCCATAGGAGGTGCGCAATACGCATGATATTCCGAGGAAAGCAACCAGTAGGACTTCGCGCTTCATCTCAAATATCGACGCTTTCCTTGATGACGACGGCCGACGGCCTGAAGGAGCGGCCATTTTCTCTCTGGATGTTATTTTTCCTGTTCTCTATAGACAACAAATGATTAGTTTCGTGCTCGGTACATGGATTTCTGACTGCCAAGCACTGTATGGGTACTGACGTGGGTGATACTACCGTGAGGCAATAGCTGGATGTGTAGAGCGAACCTCAGGAAGTGAACCGTGATTATGAAAGCAGCAAGAGCTGGGGGTCTAGTGTGAGATCTGCATGGTAGACCTATGTTGTTTGAAACCTAGATTGCTGGTACAAATTATAGCCAGTTGCTCTGCTTTTGAAATGAAGAAAGGATTACTCTCTTTGATCCCTTTTGATTTCATGGGAAATGCCTCTTAAAGTTGATTAGGTTTACGTTAATTTCGGGAGCAAAGATGAAGGCAGTTATACGTACCTAATTCATTTGCTGTTTTTAGTAAAGTAATTATGTTATACCAAAAAAAATGAATAAAAAGAAGAAACCGTACACTTGTGAATGTAAGACCCAAAGAGCACATAATATTCCATGGATTTATATACATACAGGCCTTTATTGCCCCTCATCTTAAATATTTTTTTTAATCAATTTTTCATAATATCTCTCTTCCTTCAAATGGAAACCTTTTATCACCTTTACCTAAGACAGACTGTCGTAGAATGTCAATTTCAGGAAGATTTAATTTACCGCTATAATCCAAATGTTGTTCAAGTTTAAGCGCCATCAATAAAAACTGTAAACAATATCATTCCCGTGTTTCTCCGATTATTCAACAATATAAACACATATTCCTTACAAATAACTGACAGATACCATGGATACGCAGCTCTTGTGCTCAAAATCGGCACTTGTAGATAGAGGGTAGTGTTCTTGTTCGGTTTTTTTTTTGTACTTTCGTCTTCAATAATTATTGCTACAAATTGTATAATCTTTTTTTCATCTTGGGGTTTTAGTGTACAATGTTGCTGTTGATATGGTTTACGTGGACTCTTCGATAGAACAGCGCCATGCCCTGTGATATAGGCACGGCTAAGCAGGGTAATCCAGTCGTATTGCAATGAATATTAACGTTTGATCATCTAAAGTATGTACTCTTAATTGTTATATTGGTTGAGAGTATATGAGAGAAAATGATAGTATATTCAGTCCGAGATATTTCGACGCTGACTGAAAACTAAAGTAAATAGAGCAAATAATATACAGTTTTGCATTTGCAAGCATTAGTTGTTCGTTGAGTTTTAGAGGTATTTCATGAGACTCTGCAATTGTTATTGTTGTCATTCTATCCAAGACGTGGTCTGTTTAAATTTTCTAAATTTTCTGTGATATGTTCAATATATCTTTATACGTTTGTATGCATATGTTAGTATGTATGTGACTATTATTTTTTTTCTTTCGATCGTGACTCTTTCCAAATGTAGTAATGTCAAAAAGAGGCTTCACCTTTCTGTGCCAGGAGCATCACCGTATCACAGAATCCATAATCATAACTATTGTCATTATTACTAACAACAAATACATTGTACACACCTATTTATCTATCCTTATACCTGTAAATGTTGTTTATACAGACAAAACTATACAGATAAGACTATATGAAAAGATAGATAGACAGATAGATAGATAGATAGATAGATTGATAGATAGATAGATAGATAGATAGATAGATAGATAGATGGATGGATGGATGGATGGATGGATGGATGGATAGAGATGTATAGTAGAAACACTTTTCAATATCAGGGATGTAAAACATACTTTCAAGATACTGATGGTATTTCCTTTACGATTGTAACAACACTTTAACTCAGTCTTGCAGGCAAAATGATTCCATGCTTGTCATAATCATTTTATTACAGTATTCGTTTTATCAAGCAACATGTACACAAAAGGTGAAATCGGAGTAGTCTGACCTGAGGTGCAGTCAATCCTCCGGCACGTTGTATAAGAAGGAAGCACAAATAGTAAAATTCACCAAATTTCACTTCAAATATCGAAACATGCCTTAATCCATCACCCTATTTCTAGTCAGGTAGCGTAGGATATCATCCAATAAGTCAGAAATATCAATCTGTGCCCCCATCCACAACCCGCTGTCCGCATATGCATGCAGGGAAATACACAATTCATACCGCATGATAATGGTGAGCGTACAGGTACGAGACAAAATGCTATCTTTTTTGTCGAAGTAGAGGAGCAAGTGCCAAACCAGACTTTGCCACGGCACACGTGGCGCTGTCACAAGTTTGCCATACTAATTATTATGGCTTTTTTAATGGTATTGTCTAACTATGGAGTGTGCTACACCCTCCAGTATCTGACAGGGGCCGCGTGGGAGGTAGCATGCTCCGCTTGGGCAACATTGATGAAATGGCGTTACACCTAAATGACGAAATCAGGCCCGACTATCACACACACAATAAAATGCTCATAGACAAAACAACTAAAATCCAGTGACCCGAAACCAGCAATATCACCCATGTTTACTCCATGAAGCTTATATATAAGATGTCAGGACTGAATTTGATATGAATTAGACATGAAGAGTGTCAAGAATCTGGTAACTTTTTTACTTTCAGTTGAATGTTTCACCTAATCCTTACTTTGCTACTTTTGTGCAATTATTATATTCTTAATGATATGCTTTTCAGAAATGGGAAAATTAATTGAAACTAACGTAACTTTTCGAAGTATTGCTAAGATTAATATTCGGGTCATATTTTGGTTTAATAAGCTTTCAAGTTCATGCCAAGTGGTGTGATCTCCTCTCATTCCTAATCTCAAACAAAGGGGAATTCTCTTCTTCTTCCTCTTCAATATTTCACCTAATCTGTAATTTTTCAAATTAAAAACAGTGGCAATTTTTTGGCTCTGTTTTTGCCAATCAATGATTGTCGATCATACTACGAAATGTGGCCAGAGCTGATATCGGACCGTTTAAACTCCAAAATTTGTTTCTGGTTTGTTTGATTTTTCTAATTAACTTTGTTTCCAGCGCTGCCGGCACAGGTGTGAAATATAGCCAGTCTATACTCTACAACTCGATAAAAAGCAAAATGAATATTCCAAAAAGATCAATCCTGATACACAGATAAATCTATAACCTTTCCTAAAATAAGATGTTATGCAAGATAAGACTACGCTATCATGTAGTAGTAGTTGTAGTAGTATAGTAGTAGAAGTACTAGCAGCAGTAGTAATAGTAACAGTAGAAGTAGGAATATGCAGAAGGAGAAAAATACCCGAGTTTTACATTGACCTTTTCTATTCATGGTCCGAGTTAGTGTACATAAATATGTTCAATGTTGATGGTATAAAGAAAGAAGTTGTTAGCAATAATAGTGATATCAAATATAATAATGAAATGTTATGTTTTCAGAGTTGGATAAAGGAAAATGTAATTACAGTGAAACAGATTATAGAAGATGGGGAAAGGAAAGACGTTACATCCATAGGCGAAACCTTCCGAGATAGGCAGCTGCTCGCCTCATTTGAATTGTTTAAGTTGAAAAAAGCATTCCCCAGATTTTGGTTGGATAGGTAACGTAACAACATACAAACTTCTGTCCTGCTGCGAAAAGAAGAATTTGATGTTTTGAGTTGTCAACAGGTGATAAAATCAGTGTAGAGAAAACGTCAGCTAAACATTATAGATTATTTCCGCATAAGAAACAACAAGAACCTTCGTGTTTATACTTCTGGCAAGGTTATTTGCATCTAACATATGATTTTGATTGGAAAAGGTATTGCAATATAAGTTCATCAGATTAATGATAGTAGAATAAAGCAATTTAATTTTACGCTTTTTCATTGAATATTGCCCAGTAAAGATAATTTGTTCAACATGTTCAAGTGGGAAATATTGAATGATAATTTGTGTACTATTTGTAATTGTAAAGAAACCACTTGTCATTTTTTGCTGAAATGCAAAAAAAAAAAATCAAAATGTATTGGAAAGTAATCTCGTTTTTACTTCGAAACATTTTCAAGCTTGTAATTGATATCAATGAAAAAGTTGTTATTCTCGGATGTGACATAGGTAACAAACTGATGAAATTAGCAAAGTTTTTTTTTTAATTATGCCCAATTCATTGTTTACAGGAATTATGTCAGAGAACGAAATGAAGGAAACAAATGCTTGTTCAATGTACACTATTTACTAAAAGATTTGAAGCGGAATTAAGAATTTATATCAGTTTGAAGTGCAACCAAACAAGATTTGATGACATTGGATTATTAAAGAAGAATACGTAACTACTTTGGTTGGTATCATTGATGAACCCCTTAATTATTTTTTTCCGTCAAAATTATATGTTGAGTGCATTTTGGATACTCGTGGATAAAGTGATTGTAAACATGTGAAGTTATGTGGAAAAGAAAGTACCTCAAATGAGGAAAATAAACAATAACAGTAGTAGACGTAGTAGTAGTAGGAGTAGTAGTATATAGTAGTAGTAGTAGTAGTGGTTGCGGTGGTGGTGATGGTGGTGGTGGTTGTGGTGGTAGTAGGAGCAGTCGTAGTTTTAGTCGTAGTAGTAGTAGTAGTAGAAGTAGTAGAAGCAGATATATCTTTTCTCCCGTTAAAGAGTATGAAGAATCAGAACATCGTTTTAAGTATCAGGTTTGTTTATTCTTCGTTGCTGGAAAGCACGCTCATTGCTGTAGAAATGGCTCTCGGGGTTGTTCCTTCCTCCAGTTTTCTGCGAAGGGTCCCTCTGTGGTGGCTCACCATCGTCAACACGGCCTTCGCCAACCGCATCCGGTGCTGCGGTGTCGTCATAAAGGTGATTTAGATCTCCAGTTGTTGATTGTACGGTACTGACGCCAGAATCACTGACTATACTGCTGTTAAAGTGACCGGGAGTACTTTCCGCGTTCTCATCATCTCGGTGAAACTGGAGATCATTCGCTTGCCCAAAGGCGCTGTACTCACTCGAGAAGCTGGCGTTTCTCCGCAGCGGTGGTCCCAAACTCGTCCCAGATGGCGCCCCCACGTAACCGGCTCGTCTAACGGAAGCGGTAAAAGTGGGATAGTCGTACGTGTGCTGGACAAGTTCCTCCCCCGTCCTCCCGCTCTCCTGGAAGGGTCCTGTTCCCATGGCAACGAGTGCATTATCCCTCTGTCTCTTTTGTTTGGCACTTCTGTAGGCAACCCAGCAACTGATAATGAAGATCAGAGAAATTAATCATTAACCATCTGCGTGCCACGTAGATTTCCAGTCTATATGTACAGTATGTGGATTAGTTCATATTGGAATCACTGGCACTAAAAGGGTTAAGTCATCGCCTACAACTTTTCATCTTCAGCGAAAGCGACAACTTATTCGCCCGGAAGTCGCGGAGAAGTCGCCGCAACGTCTTCGGTAGGTCGCCAATGGGCCTCCGCAACGGGTCGTGGGGACGTCGCGGAGAGGTTTTCGAGACTGGCATCAGAAGAAACGAAACATGTTTGATACTCTTATGACACTCTGGAGCCCAGGCTAGCCTCTGGGAAACGTCTTCGCGACGTCCCCGCGAGAGACCAGCGAATCGTCTCCAGTTTGCCTCCTAGTCTCTTAGCCAATGAGATAACCACTTAACATGCTTTTAAAAGCTCTCTTTTTCTCAAAAAAAAAATGTTAAAAGGTGAGATTGTATAGCAAATTTCTATGCTATGTATATTACTATTATGAAAAGATACTATTCATCTTATGATATGATGTTTCTTCCAAACACATGTCCACTTACCAAAATACGATCAAAGCAGTACAAATCAATGTCGCACAGATAACCCCGAACACGACACCAGCGGATAAATATCCTGGTGAATCTATCATCAAAGAATCGAATATTTTGGAGAAGAAAAAAATGCGATACTAATTTAGCACATAATCAACCTGATAGTACATAGGGAAGGAGTACAGAATATGTAAATGCATACTCACACACTATTGAAAAGCATGAGTTAAGAATATTTCATATACACCATCTACTTGTAGGACAACATAATAAAGACACGACATTTTTACATTGTTCATTCACAATCAGGTACACACCAACAAAGAAGAACTTCAAATACAAATTTCAAACCATTCTATTTATTCTTTGGTTGACTTTACATGAAAGACATTATGTCCTTAATAAGAACGTTAATGCATTTTTAAAATTTGCCTCTTCAGGAATCTGTGATATTAGATCCAACCAACGCAAACACACGCACACACACACACACACACACACACACGATTTTAAAAAAGAAGGCGATAATATTATCACTTTATTAATTCCCGATCATCTTGTATACAACAAACCGTCATTAGATATTTTTCTTTGATTAAAAAGAAAAAGATGATGCAGATTTCCTAAATCTTTAGGATCAAGTTATTGTAGTGTTTTAAATAGCCTAGCAACTATGACTTTGTGTGAAAAGAGTTCGTAATAAATTGCTTGTTCTGTGATTTTGATTATATTTTCAAATTTGGTGTTCTAACCCAATAGGAGAAGTGTAAGGAGATGAAATGAGTGCGTCGCCTAGTATCCTGTAGTTTCAACTAATATTAATGTTGGATGAAACATGACGGTGAACCATTAAATTCTCTTAACTTTAAAAGGTCCAATATGACGAAACTTCTGTTATTCTTTTTATCTAATTTTACTCTCCCTTGTAACAGTCGACTTCTTTTGGTGTTGAATCAGAGTTTCCCTCCGAATGAACTTGCAAAGTCTGCATGGGGGTATTTTACGGCGTGAAGAAGTGTCGAAAAAAAAGTAGTTTCATTCGGTAAAAAGGCAAATCTAACTTTGACATAAGGGTGAACACAATATGAAGGACATTCATTGAAATAGGAAGGAAATCAAGCGTTCTCCTCATTTCCGTAGGAAACGATAAGGTATCTGATTGATATCTCACCGACAGAATGACGGATGCACTCAGGTACAGTCCCATTCCAAGTGAACGATGTAGTATTTTCCACGACGCACTGCAGGATCTCGTCACCCATCAACAGGTAGTCATGGCTACAGCTGAAGAAAGCCACACCTCCTAATAGGTATGACGTCACATTCACCGACCCGTTCATAGGAGCCTGGAGCTCTTCGCACGAACCTAATTGTGAAAAATAAAACAGGAATTGGTATGACGTCACGAACATAGTGAAGACAATGGGGTCGGCATGTGAAATGCGTCGCATGCAAGAAAGGCTGAAGAACTCTCACCGACATGACCGACGCACACCGGAATAGTCCCATTCCAAGAGAACGTGGTAGTGTTTTCCAAAATGCACGTCAAGACATAGTCACCTTCCAACACATAGTTATAGTTACAGCCGAAGAAGACCACGTCTCCTATGAGGAATGACGTAAAATCCACCCATCCGTTCGCAGGTGCCTCAAGCTTTTTGCACGATCCTATAATTGTGAAATAATGTGAGTGAGTATGACGTCATAATTACGTACGACGGAGACAATTTCTGCACGCTGCCACGAGTTCGACATCCACGAGTTATACAGCCCACGAGTCATACACAGCCCATGAGCTCGACACTTTGGCAAATAAAAAGGCCCATGATGCAATGTCTCTCTGGTGTGCATATTTCGCCTAGTGTCGAACGCGTGGGCCTTGTTTGCCTACAGTCGGACTCATGGGCTTTATTTGCCTAGTGTGGAGCTCATGGGCTGTATGACTCATGGACGTTTGTTCAACGTCGAACTCGTGGGCTTATGGGTGTCGGTCTCGTGAGATGACCCTGAGACAATCACATGCACTTTGGTAACGCTGCACCAGGATTAGGACAAGAACCTGCAATGGCTGCTGGGCGAAAGCCCCGGGAGTCGGTAGTCCGATGGATATGACGCATACCAATCGGGAGATTGTTGGTTCGAGTCTATGGATATACTACAATAACACTGAATAATCAATGCTTATTGTTTGGTAATAATTTGTCAGTCAGTAGCAATTAAAAAAGCGATTTCTTTCTTTTTTGTGTTGTTCGTCTTTCTGCCTATCGTTCTCTCTCTCTCTCTCTCTCTCTCTCTCTTATCTGTTTCTTTTATTTTTCTTTCTTCATTTACCTAAATACGTCTACATCTGCATATCTATTTGTCTATCTATCTATCTATATTTTTATTGTTACTGTTGTTATCCCCATCCACTTTCTTTTTTTCATACAGCCCTTTGAGATGATTATACACATGTACATGGTCATGAGTTGTCATGTAAACTCAGTATTGTATTGTTTGTTGCTACTTTTAATCACAGTCGCATTTTTGTTTATACGTTACCTTATTGTGGAAAATTGAATAAATTGAAATCGATTTTTTTTTCTTTTGAATTAGTGGTCAGATAATCAGTTATGTCCTGTCCAAATTCGAGCGATCTAATTACCCCCCGAAAATGAAGCCGCCACATCAAGTAGAGGGAAAGATTTTCCTATTTCATATAGTGCATTGGCTGCATTTTCAGTTTTTGTTCTTTTTCTGTTCTTTCTTTTTTTTTTTTGCTCTCCTGAACATTTGAAATTTTGTAGATACGAAGTCTTGTCGCCTCAGCAACGCGATGACTGGCTATCTATCCATCTCTCTGTTCCTAAGATGCCTGGTCTGGTCGGGAACTAAATCACTCTCTCGAGTCAAATTACGATACCATTCTGATGAGGCAACTGACACCTCCTGTGGGGAGTTATTTAGCTGTCTGTAGTGTCTGATGTAATTCCATAGAACGTAGTTAAGTGTAGTTTAGACATTAAAGAATAGGTGCACGTCACGAGACCGACACCCATGAGTCATACAGCCCACGAGTTATACAGCCCACGAGTTTACAGCCCATGAGTTCGACACTCAGCAAACAAGGCCCATCGTGAAGAGGCAGACACATTAAACCCCGTGTTGTACCTGTCAAACTCATGAGCTGTTTTTACCTATTGTCAAACTCATGGGCTTTATCTGCCTACTGTCGAAACTCGTTGGCTGTATGACTCATGGGTGTCGATCTGGTGGGATTACCCCTTGTAGAACGTCTACCCATGTATTTATACTGTCCCCAATCCCCACGACATGGTCACAGGAATAGATCCCCATAGTTGCCCTGTTGCTATCTCTGACGAACTATAGAGTTCTTGCATATGTGAGATACTGCCCCCTGCACACAGTTTCAAAAATCAAATCCATATTTGTACGAACAATTACTCACCTATGCATGTTGGAATGTTTCCTTTCCACTGGAGTGATTGCGCGTCCGTTCCAAGGCACTGGACGTGCGCGTCCTCGCTCAGCTCGTAGCCGTCGTCACAGCCGAAGTGCGCCACACCTCCGTAACGGTTCGATGCAATGTGCGTGAAACCGTTAATCGGGGGAGGAAGCTCGTCGCAAAATCCTTCGTTGGCACGAAAAACTGGAAGTGAGACGAAGGTGAATAACATTTTGCAGCTCGAAATTCGTGACATTATACTGTTACACATACAGTGGAACGTTCTGTCGAATTACATCAGACACTATAGACAGCTGAATAACTCTCCACAGGAGGTGTCAGTTGCCTCATCAGAATGGTATTGTTATTAAACTCGAGAGAGTAATTTAGTTCCCGTAAGAGACCAGGCATCTCAGAATCAGATAGATGGATAGATAGCCACTTGTTACAAGGATTTTTGCGAGGATATTTGACCGAAAGCAAAATTCTCTGCGGCACTACTGACGCTCATTTTACAAATTCGGGGAGCCGTTCATTCCCCGGTACTTTTGTTTGTTTGTTGTTTGTTTGTTTGTTTGTTTTTGGGAGGTGGTTGGGGGGGGGGGTTCAATGTTGATAATGCTATAAACATCTTTATAAATGATTTTATATTAAATATGTATACGGTATTTTATTTCGAGTGGTTTTTTATTTCCATTTCATTCGTTGAATTGAATTCATCGATTTGAACACATATAATGTACAAAACAATTATAATACACATGCAAACAAAATGATATGAATTTATGAAATGATTTCAGGATTACTTGAAGAGCGTTCCTTGCTATGTAGCAATTGAGAAATCAATGGAAAGGCACCTACATTTTTCTCTATCTGATGATGGGCTGACTTTAAAACGTTTAAATATGTTGCTTGGCCCGTTTTGTGATGAAGCTCTTCATTATTTCGCAAGAAAGTGATTGCAATAAAATGAACCACGGTATTTTTTAGAATAGTGTCTAAAATATATGATATAACACCTCTATCGCCCTTTGAAAATTTGAGCAAACTTTTACATCTTGTAATTATGGGGTTAAGGCTACCGTAAATGATTTGATGCTCACGAAAAGAGATGCCCTTTTTCATATGACCAAGGAGAACAATATACAGCTAGTAGGCCAACACCCTCTCAGTACGGCTCTAGTGCCTGGCTTTTAAGTAGGCCTACCTGTGTAATACGCCTCGGTACTGCCAGCTGCCCCAGGTCCACCGCAGGCCTGGAACCGGTTCCCGGGGCAGATGGTACTGCACTGCTCATCCTCTGCCTCAACAAGGCCAAAGCCTGCAATCGTGTGGATGCACACACACTCACCACGGCCCAAGGCGGCAAACGGATAGCCATTGATTCTGAAAAGCAGGATTCAGTTTGATTTTCTTCTGTAATATCGAAGGATAAAACACTGGTACACACGCCCACAAATAGACATATTTTTTGAGATACATACGCTGTTGCGTGGTTGCTTTATCAATTACAGTGAGTTCATCCAACACGTGTCCAATCAGGAGGTGGATGAATATGATCACGTGATATTAGACCATTTTTAATGCTTTCCCATGGGCATAATATCGAATGTCTTTGTCCCTGGAGAAGAACGTTATAGATATGTTATGCGAATACTAATGACAAAGAGAATAGAAAACCATGGGTGAAACTTAAGGCGAAAGCAGCAGGATAGAATTGTATGTTCATAAGCAGGCTTTAAAAGGGGTGTGCAAATAATATGGGTGTCATGCTTGCTGTTGGCCAAATGGTGACGCAGGGCAAGATGGCTAACACGTATTTAAAAATCGCATCATCAACATACAAAGTTCCAAGTTCGGAATTGTTATAGGCCCTACTCATACTTTGACATACACATGTACTTATGCTCCCACGCACAAATATATTCATATAACTATAATCATCTAATTGAGATATCCCAACTATTCTACTTCAAAGGGACTTCATTTTACACTTCGATCCCTGAAAAAATTAGAGATTCAAATCTCATCGACGGTAAGCAACACGTACAAACATATATCAAATATCATTTCATATGAAACATCGAATTGTGTATACATGTTCATGTATAGCCTAATAGCCTTAAAAAGGGAAAGAAAACAGTAAGAGAAATCTACTATGGAAAAGCAGTCACCGGTTAGGAACTGACTTTCCCCGAGTCTTTACCTGCATGCTTCTATGCAGTCATCGTTGCTGTTGGAAGCATTGGAACGCGTGAGGGCGTTTGTTCCGTCTGGTCGAATGTCGTCCATGCGGAAACACCCTTCGTATCCATAAACTGATTTTTACAAAACAGAACCAACGGAGAGAGGAAAGTACTGGGAGTGGCATTACTTTGATCTCATGTACGATAATTGTGGCCCGTCACTACGAGCAGTGGCGTATCTAGGGGGGGGGGGGGGGGGGGCAAGGGGGGCACGTGCCCCGGGCGCCACTCCTTGGGGGCGCAAAAAACGAAAAAAAAAAAGCGAAGAAAAGAAGAGAAAAAAAAACGAAGAAGAAGAAGAAAAAAAAAACGAAGAAGAAGAAGAAGAAAAAAAAAAACTCGCCCGGAAAGGGGGGGGGGAGGGAGAATGATGGGGGGGGGGGGGGCAGAAAACCAAATCAAACAAGGTAAAAACAAAACGTGACGACGCGGACAAAATGACAATGTCTATTGTGTTCACACAGTCATGTCATCTAATATTTAGCAGGCAAAATGTTTCACTAAGCAGCGGCTGCAATTTCTTTCGTTCTGAAGGCGATCGCCGATTGGATCAAAAGAGGACGCTAGCGGTTTCGAACATACGGGGGGGGGGCGCAAAAAAAAATCAAAAAAGATAAGAACAAAACGTAATGATGACGCGGAAATATACAAATTTCGGCTTCACTTTGTTGGTATAAATCGTTATCTATAAGGTCGTCACTATATCTTGATTAGAATTGTAAGATTTAATAAGCAAAAAATGACAAGAATTCCATGTTTTGTAAGCTGAAATACAAAAATTTTCGGCTCGCTCGCTGCGCTCGCTCGCCAAAATTTATATATATTATTATAAAAAAAGAGAGATAAGAACAAAACGTGATGATGACGCAGAAATATACAAATTTCGGCTCACTCGCGCGCACTAATTCAGAGTATTTTTTTAAAGTCCTCAGTTTGTTGGTATAAATCGTTATCTATAAGGCCGTCACTATATCTTGATTAGAATTGTAAGATTTAATAAGCAAAAAATGACAAAAATTCCATGTTTTGTAAGCTGAAATACAACAATCTTGGGCTCGCTCGCCAAATTTTATATATATTATTATAAAAAAAGAGAGATAAGAACAAAACGTGATGATGACGCAGAAATATACAAACTTCGGCTCACTCGCGCGCACTAATTTAGAGTATTTTTTAAAGTCCTCAGTTTGTTGGTATAAATCGTTATCTATAAGGCCGTCACTATATCTTGATTAGAATTGTAAGATTTGATAAGCAAAAAATGGCAAGAATTCCATGTTTTGTAAGCTGAAATACAAAAAATTTCGGCTCGCTCGCTGCGCTCGCTCGTCAAAATTTATCAAAATTCGCTACATTTAAATCACCCTCAAAAGACCCCTTTTAAGTGCTTGAAAAAAGCATATCATGTAGACTTTGTTTAAAATCCCTACCGGGATGGGGTTGGGGTTGAACACTTTTTCAGAAATTAGGGGCGCAATTTTCGCGCTTGCCCCGGGCGCCGTTTCCCCTAGATACGCCACTGACTACGAGAGTCTGAAAAAGTGAATGATTATTGAATCTCTGATTTGAGAAGTAAGGCGGCCACGAGAGGAATACAATATATTTGATGTTTCAAATATAATACAGAGTCGGCTTTGCACTTTGAATAAGTGTCCAGTAGAGTCGGCATAAAGAAATAGGATCACCAAGACAACGTGTTGTAAGATGAGCCATTCAAAATGTTCTACATTTGAAAACAACCCCTCGTCACCCAGTCTAGAATCTACCTGTAGACCTAAATAGTATTTCAGGTTGGGCCGACTAATAACATATCAGGCAAAGATCTTTGTGCACGTGTTTTTTGTTTGTTTGTTTGATGGATTGATTGTTCTTTCGTTTGTTTGTTTGTTTGTTTGTTTGTTTGTTTGTTTTTTAATAGGAGAAAATATCCTTGATTTGAATTCCGTGCGTCTGAAAATTTACGGGAGAAAGATCTCCGTCGTGTTACAATGGTTTAGGAGCTAGAGTTTATTAGAGTGGACTTCCGGGCCATATTATGTCTCACCGTGCAGGTGATGATTTAAGGAAACATTGCTGAATGAAATTATGTTAAGATGGTCCATTATACCCATCATGCAATATATTATTATATTGCATGAACATCGAGCAGACGGCTGTCACGTGATACTAGTAAAGCGAACGAGGCTTACAGTAACAATCTTTACAGTGAGAGGGCGACGCGACGTCGCATCGTTCGTTGCTGGCTGTTTTGATGATAATATACAATAATCATATCAAGGGCCTTTAAAGAAGGCTAGTGCCCGCGCATCAATAGGGCTCACACCTGTGAATATAATGGAATGTCCCTGACCGCTTCACAAAATCGTACCAGAGACACTAAAATAAATGAAGAAAAAAAATTAATTAAAAATCAGAAATGCAGTTTGACAAAAACTGAATAGCTTCAGATATTGAGTATGAAGTCCTTTACAATAAGCTTTTCTCAATTTGAAGGGACTATTGATTGGGTGCATGTACAGAAAATAGGTGATTTTCTTAGTGAAAAGAACTCGTAGTCTGGCTTTGCGAACCCTTGGACAGAGTTTGAGCTGAAGAACTCCCCCCCCCCCCCCCCCCCCCCCCTTGGAATTTCGATGGATGAAAGGGCATATCTCACTTTGTCAGGTTAGTGAAGATGAGACACCTCATTTCTCCCAGCTATTTTACAGATTTTTTTGAATTTTTAATTTTTAATTTTAAAGCACGTCTCTATGGGGAAATATTTACCCGTGTGAGCCCTTTACCGCTCTCAACGGTTGTTTCAGTGGTATGACACTGAAGACCCGGATGTAACGTGACTGAAGGATAAATTACTAAGTAGTCGATCTACGAATAACGATGACCACATGCTTATGGTTCCATTTCGTGATTATATCGAACAATAATGTTCTTAATAAGGTCGCGTGCTTCTCCTTACTGCTTGCTGTTTTCATTTCCGGTACAGTGTAGTGCCATTCATACTGGCCTTTGTTAGTCTTGGTGTATCCATATTCCATTTATTCATGTTCAATAATCGATACAAAGTTCTCTTTACCTCGCATTGGGTCCATTATAGCGCAACCAATAACGCAACACTACACATGAAAGCAATATAGATAGAATGAAAAATAATACACACAATAAAAATTGAATGCTCATGGAGGAAACTTACAACAACGACAACATTATCATCATCATCATCGTCATCATCATCATCATCACCATCATCATCATCATCATCACCATTATCATCATCATCATCATCATTTTATCATCAAGAGTAGATGTGGAAAAAAGATCGGAGAGATCTGTGCACTTGCCTTGGCATATGATTGCCTGATCATATTCATGGGGACACGTCACAATGGGCAGATTAAGAACGAGGCAATGGACGATTTGAACCTCCGCTGCGAAAGTAATGGTGGATAATAATTGAGATCGTCAAGTATTATAACTGATAACATGATTATAATTACACTAATATCAAGGTGTACATACAATAATGTGTTTCTTTCATGATAGAACATGTGTATGTACTTTTATGTGAAAGTATATGACTGTTTATTATAAGGAACAATGAAAAGTCATGATCATGTAAGTTTCTGTGTGTTTGAGTAAGCATAATGATATAACAAATTAATTAAAATCAGTTTATCACCGAAATTGACCAGACGTATGATTTTAGCTTGATCTGGGTTAATGCACTACATTGTACACAATAATTATACTTGGTTTTGAAAGGGGAGTACAAATGAGCTCTATAAAAGTGCAAAATGATAGTAGAAGAGGAAATGTTATCAGTCTGATCTTTCAGATTAATCCCGAAAATATATATAAAAGGGGCATTCCAAACGATTTTCACAACTTCACATCACGTAGTACATAAATCGACACCTCCATGTATAGATTTATTGTGGTCCTTGAGCAGAGAAACCAATAAACTGAAAATCTTAAACAAATTACACTGAACAGTGTTGATGATGTCAGAGCCTCACATATTTCAGAAATGTAGCAGTGTAATTCCCTTACAATACCGCTTGTTCAACAAGTTCACCTGTAAAAAATTTATTCATGCCTTCTTCTTTTGTTCTGCTTCCTTGAGCCCCAAATCATGCATTCTTATGGTGAGGCTGCCACGTCATCATCCCTGGCCCGTTCATTGCAGTTTGTTATGAATTTTGAAAACATTCTCATTCCTTATCCCAATCACTATAAATTCTGAAACTCTTTAACTAATTTATAGTTGTTGATTCGTTATGTAAAAGTCTGAAAATCCCCTTTAAAATGTTCCAGTCACTTATCAAGTACACAGCGATTGAAAAATGATACAGAAACGCATCAACGGCTGACACTGACAAATTCTGTTTAAGTATAAGAAACTATCATGCCGTGACCACCAGATTATCCTGTGAAGATATCATCACTATTACCAATTAAAATGCCATGGATATCTCAACTGAATGGGGATTAAATTATATATTTTTTAATTCATTACGACGAAAAATAGCTATGGAGGGAAGAAGTTTTTCTGACAAAGAAATAATGAAATTAAAATGCATCATTTAGGTTATAATGCCGTTTTCATCATTTAGGTTATTCTTTATACGCGTATGTGTGTGTGTGTGTGTATTTGTGTGTCTGTGTTTGTGTTCGTTTGTCGTAAGTTGTCTTTTAAACTTGAAATATTTAGTTTCATGAAATACCTTCACTACGTCATACATGGAAGAAAATAGAATAACGATAAATACCTGTATAGTTAGGCATACATACACAATTATGTCCCTCTATTTACATACGTACATATCCGATACCTATGAATAGTAGAGAAGGAGCACGGGTACAATTAAGACCAAAAGTAATGATAAACAAAAGAGAATGACTATTACTCGGGGCTCAGAAGATTCTTCTCACATGCATTTATGTGTGTGATAAAATGAGAACAAGTAACCACATGCTGCACACTATAGCAGTTGCTCTCATAGCAATTTAGACATGGGAGTGATAATGACGTGAATACTTAAGTACTATT
Organism: Diadema antillarum; assembly: GCF_040938485.1. Lineage (NCBI taxonomy): Eukaryota > Metazoa > Echinodermata > Echinoidea > Diadematoida > Diadematidae > Diadema > Diadema antillarum. The sequence continues at coordinate 472,402 of NW_027271533.1, forward strand.
AGGGTTTAAACATTCCGGCTTCCATAGACACGGGGAAAGATTTAAAAAATGGAGAACATGAATCAGTTGCAATTCCTATATGTGATATACCAGCCAGCTGCAATGATGCATAAAAGAAAGGAAAGAAAGAAAGGAGGGGAAACTATGCGACACGACCATGGTCTTACTAGAAGTGGAAGGAAAAACACCGATGGGAAGGAATTTGAGAGAGCATGCAACTAAAATGTATATGCATGAGTCTGTTCACATGGCAACAACCGAGTAGTATAACAGAGCAGCCATCAGCATAATAAAAAGGAATTTTAGTGCACTTGTGTGTTGTAGCTATTCAATACATGCTGTCTGAGTTTACGCTTAAAGGATGATAATGACAAGCAGCTTTTAACCTCTGTTGGGAGATCATTCCAATATTTAGGACCTGTATACATAATTGTGTTTTTAGCGAAAACTGTTCGAGTTCGTGGAAGGTGATAAGCGTCACTCTGGCGAGTTGGATAGTGGTGGACAGAATTGTTTCTTATGAACATCTGTAAAAAGACACCAGGAAGATCTTTTGAGGAAAGTTTATACATAAAAATACCTAAATTATAACCAAACAAATCTATCAGTTTTAAAATCTTATTTTTCTGAAATAAGGCGTTAGTGTGAGATAAATACCCAGCATGGTTAATAATTCTGATCGCTCGCTTTTGAAGAAGAAAAAGTGAATCCAGTAAGTATTTAGATGCGTTACCCCACGCAAGAATTCCATAATTAAGATATGGGGAAATCATGGTTGAATATACAATCTGCAAGATAGACAGACAGACAGACTAACGAGAGATAAAACAACGTTAAATGCTATATACAAGTCATATAAGAGAGGTTAGAATGCTGTAGGGGTTGGTTTCCTTGAAACTTTCTGTGAGAATTTGCATACGTACAGCCAAAGCAGCTCGTGAGTCCCTGCCGGTAAACGGGAGCGGTCGGGTTGTCGCCTTCAAACGTGCCGTTGTTCCTGAAAAAGGTCACCACGCCAGGAAAACCCATCTCCCGGCACACAACTCGGGCGTTGTCGAAGTCCCACTGGTAGCCGCAGATTGAACCCCAGATACCGTCTTGGAAAATCTGTAGGATTCCCTGGTTAGGTTGATCACCACCAGCTAAGCGTATGTCATCTATAGAAATGATAATGACAACAACAACAACATAATAATAATAATAATAATAATAATAATAATAATAATAATTATGATAATAATAATAATACTAATTTTAAAAATAATATTGATAATAATAATAAATATTATCATTATAATTATTATTATTATTATTATTATTATTATCATTATCATTATTATAATGACAATTATAATAATGTTGGAAAAGGTCATTCATTCGTTGAATTCATTCCGTTTATTTCGTTACCTGATATTTGCCTAAACAATGTTAAAACAGGAAGGTGTTAGAGAAGGAGAAGAAAAAGGAATCTCTCCTTTGCACCCATTGTACTTTTTTGTATTTTTTTTTTTTGTACTGATCATGTAGATATGAACATGTTGTTATCCCGGGCTGGCTACGTACATTCTCAACGACTCGTATGTCAATATTTATCATATTGTTTCTTGTACATTCTGTTGGGGAAAAAAAAAAGTGAAAATAACGTTTGAATTTGAATTTGAATTTGAAACAAAACAAAAAAAAAATATGCTCCGTGCCACCGCGAAGTTATGAGCTCCATCGCAGGGTTAGTAAATAAATTGCTCTGACAAAATACGACACTACAAAATAGATGTAGTAATATTTGTGACGTATTAGATGATATTGTTCTAACTATAGATTTTAAGTTATTGAAGAAATGTAATCACGTAACTTTTCTTGGTATTCAAATTGACAAACATTTACAATGGAATGAGCATTTCGATTATGGGAACAATAAGGTTTCGAACTGTGTTGGCTTTTTATACAAACTAAAAAATTGCTTTCCCCGATCTGCTCTTCTCATTTTTTTTTTTTATAATTTGTTGATATTACCCTATTTGTCATATTGTCTAACAGTTTGGGGCAACAGTAATCAGTACAAGTTAAATTCTATTTTGAAATTACAAAAGAAGGCTGCACGTATTTGCACAGGGAGTCATTATCATTCTCATTCTACGCCACAGTTTAAACAACTTAACATATTACAAATTCAAGATTTATATTCCTACCATATTGCAATACTCGGCTTCTTTTATTTCAAAAACTTGTTACCATTGCACATAATGTAAATGTTAATTATCAATAACAATATTCACCATTATGAGACCCGCAAAAGTCATGATTTTCATTTGTTTAAAGTTAACTCCACTTTTGCTCAAAGATCTGTCAGATTTAGCTTTCCTGTCATCTGGAACTTATTACCATATGAGTCATGTCAAACATTAAGATTGCTAAAAAAAAACCCTCAAAAGGTCGTTTTTACTGAATTATTGAATTATTCATGAAAAATTGATCTCCCTTATTTTGTATCTAAATATCTTTGTATTTGTGTGTGTGTGTGTGTGTGTGTGTGTTTTATGTGTTTCCTCATCAATCTGACTTGTTGTAATATATGCCAGTAAAATACCTCATTAGATTTTTTTAAGAGAACTTACATCCTCACAAGGCTTCTAAAGCTTTCCTCCATGTCCTCTTTTTTATTTCGCATTTAATTTTACCAAAGACAGTATTCCTCAGTTAAATATCTAAGTGCGTTATTTTGTTAATTGTTATGTCCATTATGTTCTTATCAATTATTGTATGGTTTGTATTTATGTATGTATGCATTGCATGTTTGTTTGTTTTTATCGTAGAAATCAATAAACGAACTGAACTGAACTGAACTGAACTGAACTGAAGTTCTGTGTAAGTATGTACCATTGACTTAAAATACAACATAGCCAGCACCAATTCACTGTTCCCTTCAGCGGCATTTTCTACTTTCAGTGTGCAAAGAATGTAGAACGCGCGAAGAAAATTAGTAAAAGAAAAGCTTTATACCTTAACCTTACCTGTAAAATGCCAGGAAACGCGAAGAAACACGCATTAGCCAATTATTTACCCAGTGATTCGGAAGATTTAACGTTCAAGTGCTAAATCTGGCATACAGTATGATGCACAAAATTAATGTGCACAAGATGGTTACAGCTAAAGAGTACATTCACTTTCTTATGAGATACTGATACTCCTTTTACAGAGGAGGCGTTGATAACAAATTAATTTGAAGAAAAAATTAAAGTAGCTGTTCCGTGCAAAATTGCCACCAAGTTCCATTTACAGGACATTCCTCCTTTTCCTTCCTTACAACGTTTCCTCTGAAATATGTCTTTAAAAAGGCTAGATTCAACAACTTCTTTATTTGGTCTCCGTATCAAAACTCATATGGAAGAGTGGCCTGGAGCATGGAACATCATTGCCAGTAAGATGATAGGCATTCAATTATCATGCTATAGACCCTATACTCATAAATCAACACGAATTGTGAAGAGAATGCACTTCTTCTCTACCACCTCTCTGGTAAGACAAGCACACCTTGCCTGATATGCTTAAATACGGGAATAAAAAAAGAAAATCGAGATACATACCATTCGAAGCCGCTCGCGTCTGCAAAATATGAAAAGATAGCATGAGCATTAACACGCATAAAGACGTAATCCTCGAAAGAGATTCCATCGTACCAAAGTGTTAAAAATGTATTGTCACATCTGGCAAGAAATAAGTACAGATTTCCTCTCTTCAAAACAGTACAGCAGCCACATGCTGACACTTGCCACCAATTGACAAAGACAATGACATTGCATTTTTTTATATGTCTTCAGATTATCATAGAGATACAATGTATACAAGCATATATAAGATGTAAAACTGAAACGAAAAGCAGGTCAAGTGACGTTTCCGGCCAGGATTTCCTGTTATTTTCAATCATAATTACGTTCATATTATAGAGATTATAGATCCGGACATCGCTGTAACAGGCTTCGCGTGATAAGTAGACTCCTTGATCCGAGCTACTTGGGACCTTCAAATACGAAGCTTATCCGCCCACGCCCTTGAGAAGTGGAGAATGAATTCATTTCCGTTCAATTCAAGCAGTTAAAAAAATATAGAGAGAAGTAATAGTGATAATAAAAGATTAATCGGCTAACCAAGTTTTGGTCAAATAAAGACAGAACATAATCTAGATACTCAGCTTCTTTAATGGCCTGTGTATATGAACCTCCTGTCATGACTATTCTTAGACTATTGAAATAAGATGTAGGAAATCGAAACTCTATGAAGGTTTCTTTAAAAAAAAGATGAAGAAGAAGACATCGCAGTTAACGGTCAATCGAAATGCCTTGATTCAATCCGTTGTTTGTTCAAAATAGTGACAGAGACTTTGATAGCAAGTGCAATCACTGCGGAGGATGTAGCATCTTATGATCTCTCAACTTGGCATACCTATTACGAAGATTTTATCCATAGTATATTTATGGTGTTTTGCTTATACTTTCTGTTTTAGTCAGGTTGTCAATTTCTTCGGTGCATGAAAAGAGAAGGGAGAAAACAAATTCAAACAAAAAATACAACAACAACAACATCATTTTACAAACATCTTAAAGACTACTTCTGGTAATTAATGTTATCATTTCGAACTTCCAGACAGGGCCTTGGTAACCTATAAAACGCATACTTCCAGGAGTAGTACGTGTCCTGGAAATTTATCCAGTCGTACTATTTGTGGGATATGGTGGTAGGTACTTATAATTATGTCTCCTATGAATCTTTAGCCAAATCATTGTTAATTGTGCAGTAAGTTGGGAGAGAGAGAGAAAAAAAGAGATTTTTCTGCCTGTAGTGAACGAAAAAAAATGCGATTGATGTGATGACTATCATTGCGGATATTAGGCATTAATATTTAACAGTATTTTGGAAACATAAAAACCGCATATTTCTGAAGTCTTATTTTAACTTTCATTTCATTTAATTTTCTCTTTATTCACCACATAAAAGGGTGCAATATTCATGCTAAAACAATTCAAGTGTTTCATTAAAAAGGCAAAAACAGAAAAAAAATGTAAACACACTTTGTCTTTAGCTCCGGGTTGACACACGAGATGTCTGCGATCTACTATGCCAAAAGAAAATGCAAGTAGGGATTCGAGCGGATTTTGCACTTCCTGGAGACCTTTTATTCCCCCAAAATGAAAAGCGTAATTTCCCCTCGAAACTCTCGTCACAATCAGCTGAGCAGCATGATACGTGCTCGATGTAAAGGAAAAGTGTATCAGTCTTTGTATACCTCCTTGTACAGCCTCATGGATAGATGAAATGAACCCCACATACGATTTCAAACGGGAACAGCTGGGAGGATTCAATCAACAGGAAGCCTAGGTGCAGGAGGCTGGGCTAGATTTTTTTTTTCAATTTATTTGATTTCTTTAAGTTTTTGAATATTCGGACCATTTCCTTAACAATCACAACTTATCATTTTTTTTTAATCACTGTTAATAAAGATAAAAAATGATTATGACTTTAACGTGACTTCACTTGATAACCGAAAGCAGAAATCCATTTCACCTTTTCGAGTTTGAATATGAAAAAGAAATGAAACAGAAAGGTGTGTATGTGTGCTTTTGTTTGTTTGTTTTTCCTTTTTTTGTCGAAAGCAAGAAACGGGTTTTCCTTTCAAGCTATATTGTGATAATTACAAATATATGACTTTGCACATTGTAATGTCATGTTCCGGAAACAGGACCAAAGTCACAACAGCATCTTGCAAGAGATTATAGTGTACATCTATTTTGTAACTGCTGTTGGCCTTCTGCTTCTGTTTCAGCTTCATGCTGTGTAGACTGTATATCACGTTCACAGAGAATAATATAAGAATATGGGAACATGATAATTATGATATATATTTAGAATTATATATCACGTATAAATAGATATAAAATTATCAGTCTCTCTCTCTCTCTCTTTCTCTCTCTCTCTCTCTCTCACACACACACACACTCACGCTTAAGCATGTTAAACATTTCAAAACTTGTTTAAACAATACGTTCGCATTAGACAAATTTTCAATCAAGCAGGTATAATATTTTTTTTTAAAGAAACACGCTCCTTTTTATTTGCAGCGAAATGATATTAAAATTTTATTTGAACCTACATGGAAAATAATTGATTACAGAAGTGTTTTTGTCAATTATCCACTAAAAATATTTACATTTGAAGTTATGTACACTTACTTCACAAAGACGGACTACGCGCATATCATACATGTACTACTTATGTAACTCAATGCATCAAAATGACTCTTTTTCATCATCCACGTAGATTCTCATCGCGCTCTGATTGTTCAAAAACACAGGAGTTTTGCTTTTCGGGACAACGACGTCCCAGAGCGCTTTAAAACGAAAATTGAAAATATACCATTCAGACTTGGCGCGGGAACACACAATATATTTCCTACACTTCCGACTTCCGACTTTCTTACATTTTTTTTTTTAATGTTAATTTGTTGGCAGGTTTTTTTTTTTTGCTTGTTTGTTTGTTTGTTTGCTTGTTTGTTTGTTTGTTTAAGTGTTTGTTTAAGTGTTTGTTTGAGTGTTTGTTTAATTTTGATTGATTGGTTGGTTGATTGATTGATTGTATCTTTGATGCCACGATGATTGTTGTACATACAGCTCACAACTGGAAGTGCATTATGCTGTCATTTCATTTTTGTTTTCCCTTTGACAACTTTACCTTTGGCGATTTTTTCTTTCTTCTTCTATTTTCATTGTTCGTGAGTCAGATTAAGCTAAAGTTCCCTAATGGGTAATCTATTGGTTTACAAACCGTTTCTTTTTTGTGTAGATTCCTTCGCATTTTGCAATTTTTTGTGTACGCATCATGAGCAAGAAAAAAAAAACATGTTTCTTTCGTATTTCATAGTTAAGGGTTGAGTTTTTAATTAATGGTAAAATAATTGTTAAAACAGTTGTTGTGCATGCTTATAATGATTTTCTTTTGGGAATTGTGCTTGTTTGTTGTTTTTTTATATGATTTTCCAAACTGAAATACGAAAATAGGCAGCAAAACAAACAAACAACATTAGTATCACACAATGTATTCGGTAAAAAAAAGTGTTGTGCTATTAAACCAATAACTCGCGATATGAGATCGCCGTTAGATATGCGGGGAATGTTACAATATCGATGTAATCAAAGTAAAACTAGTATCGCATCTGTGTAATTCTACATACAAAGAAGTTTGATTTGTTCTACATGTATATAATGTTATTATGTGTGTTATTTATTGATGTTCCCTATTTGTGAAATGACTTTCATTTTCAACTCTTTTAAGCACGGGCTCATCTCTGAATATAGCCGTTTGTAAGTAGCCATATTTCATCATTGTTATCATTTCATTTGCATTAGTATTGTTATTATCATTATCATTATTATCATCATTATTACTATTATCATTATCATCATCATCAGTATCATAAAGTTCTCATAATTTCCTGTTTTTTGTAGAATGTTTAATGAACGTACAAGATTAACATTGAGACACATTGCTTACCCCAACTGCATCTAACCCTCCCCCCCCCCTCCCTCTCCCTCTCACGCTGTGTCGGTTCTACCCTTCCTCTTTTCGAGTCTCCCAATCTCTCTTTCTCTCTCTCTCTGTGTCAGGTATGACAACAATTAACTTTCTCTCTCATTCCACGTTAGTTTCAGAATCACTCGTGCCATAAATTCCAGTAATCATACAAAGGTCACAATATGTCATGTAATTTTTTATCGATATAATTTATTATTTACAAATAGTATTTACAGTATGTACAAATTTTGTCTAGACAGTTCTAGTTTAAGAGTTTTGCCAACTCCTCATCCACCATCCTCATGTCCCTTGTCCTCTTGGCAGCTTCCCTCCTCCTCCTCCTCTCCTCCGCCTTCTTCTCTTTCTCCATCCTGTCCAACTCCAGTCTCAAGTTGGACTCTTCCTCCTTCTTTGCCAGTTTCTGGACTTTTTCCTGGCGGATGACGTCAGCTTTTCTCTTGGCGTCATAGGCACGAAGTTCTCTGTCCACCATCTTGGTGTTCGCGCGCTGTACAATCAACTGTGGAAAAAACAACAAGTGATTATATTAGTTTCATATCATGTCACCAAATCCAAGAAATATGCATAATTTTTTTTCTTTAATCTGTGTTCAACGAGTCACGACGTTAAATAAGAATGCAATGTTGAAATGTATGAAAGCAAAAGTGACAGCATTAAGTACCTCTCTTTTTTGCCTGGCCAGCTCCATCTTGTTCTGGATATGAGTCTTGAGTTTGTCCCCACTCATGGACCTGGCTCGGCTCTTGAGTTTCGTCAAGCGAACAGGCGCTGGCTTCACCGCTCTCGCAATGTCCTCTGGGTCCACCAGATCGAAGGCGAAGCCTCCTGCGCGAGACCGTGCTCGAGACATGACAGAGCAAGGGCGATCGACGTCGCCGACATCCGCGCAAGCAGAGTTGTTGTCATTCGTAAAGGCAGATTTGTCCTTTGGTTGTTGAACGGAAGCAGACAGACTGTTGTTCTGGACATCTGAAAACAAACGGAAAACAATAGACTGCCGATGTTGGCTTTTGTTTAAATGATACAGGTTGCATTAGAATGATCGCAATTAATATTTCAAATTTGAATAACAATAAGAAGAATAAATATTTACGAACCAACCTGTCTCATTAGAGGAAGCCTCCATGCAGCGAGCAATCTCGGCACTGACGTCACTGGTTGTTGGAGAACGACCTGAGCGGTGGTTGGCGGGGGTTCTCTGTGACGTCACATTATTGTCAGACTGCAAGGGAACAACCTGCAAACAGACGAGAAATCAGATAATAATAATAAAATAATAATGATAATAGCGAGACTCTTATAAAGCGCACATTTCTCATGTTTCTACCTAAAAAAGATACTCAAGGCGCTATAGAACAAAGTACATATTGTGTCACGTTACAACAGTATCACAGAAAATAATAAGACAAACCAACAAACAACAGGCCTATATACGTACACATACTATACATACAGATAAAGATACAAACCAACTCTTTTCATTTTACCTAAGTCCTATAACATACAGAATTATACGTAAGGATACTTTCTTTAATTTGATGTGAAAGCGTCATTTTTGAAGGTTGTTCGGTGATAACTGTAGGTTGATAAAAAAAATAATAATAATTAGTAAATGCATTATTACCTTGTTCCTTCTGAAGAGGCTCCAGAATCGGCGCTTTCCAGAAATAGTTCTGGAAAGCGACATCGGCACAACTTTGGATTGATTACAACCCATGGTGTCAGTATGGATCTTCAACCGCAAAATAGAAAATCAAGAAAGTACCAGCAGGTTTGCAATAACCATCAGTTGCTTTCGGAAAGTTCCAACACTTGCAATACAAGCTAAGAACTAATGTTTACATTCGTGGCACCTGTATTTATAGTCTGAATTGCGCATTGCTATGGCACGCGTATCTCTGACGAAACAATGGACAAATCCCTGAAGCTGGTATCCTCGTTCAAACATGTTCAATGATACTTTACACAAACAACAAACCTACAATTATCATCTTGCATTACTCGCACGGAAAAAAAAAATAAATATCTACGATGATTTTGAATAAACTTTCCCCGTCAGGTTTGTGAATTGTGACATTTCGATTGCTTAAAATCATTAGTTTCTTCTTTCACTGTGAATCATTCACGGATCGCGCGTAATGGCGCTCTCACTAACGCGTAATTTGGCAGTTTCCTAGTGATGTGAGAGCTCCACTGACAACCGCCGATAAGCAAATGACGTAACAAAAGAATTATTCATCGAACTTTGCATCCTCGTTCGTACTATCATTAAGCTATATGTATTGAGAAAATATTTCAGCCTTGTTCAGAAATTGTTCTTCCTGCAGACAATATGACGCAATGTGTATCTCAATTTTAAGAACCCGAATATTTGTTCTGGAAATTTCAAGTTCAAAAAGAGTCCAAAACTATTTGCTCTTTATAAAACCAAAAGCAAATTGGTTTGTGGAGATGCGTTATTGCGCATGCTCTTATCACCGCCTCGCGCTGTAGACTTCCACTGCCCGCCCATTGTTGAAGTCGGTGATGATAATTGCCCTGGAAACATCTAAAGTTGAATGCACTTTCTATATAAACAAGGACTTATGTAGGTCAAACGTCAGAGAACGACTTAATCTCATACAACCTGTACAAACAGGGTGACGAAGTTTGCGAAATATACACTTTTTGGTTATAGACTTACGTACAATGAAATAATTTATTGTTTTATGCATTATTTCCCTTGAATTTAGAGAATGGGAGTAAAGATAGTCGGTAATTAACCTTAGATGTTTATTTAGTTATTTAATGGCTCTTACATGAATTGGACTTCTATGGTATGGGGGGATCTTAAATGAATTAAAAGCTTTCTCCATGAATGATGAATATAAGGTCAGAGGGTCATTTGGCACTGTTTTGGATGGTATCAAATTAATGTTCTCCAATAGCAGTGAAATCTGGAATGCCTCAGGGGTCAGTTCTTAGGCCTTGGCTCTTTTTGTGTATACATCACTGACTTTCCTGATGGTTTAGCGTCAAAGATTCGCCTATTTGCCGATGATGCAATTTGTTAGTTTGTTTGTTTGTTTTTTTAAGTGTTTGTTTGTTTAATTTTGATTGATTGATTGCTTGATCGATTGATTGTATCTTTGATGCCACGATGATTGCTGTACATACAGCTCACAACTGGAAGTGCATTATGCTGTCCTTTCATTTTTGTTTTGCCTTTGACAACTTTACCTTTGGCGATTTGTTCTTCTTTCTATTCTTCTTATTTTCATTGTTCATGAGTCAGATTAAACTAATTTTCCCTAATGGGTAATCTATTGGCTTACCAACCGTTCTTTCCTTCTTCTTTTTTTTTGTAGATTCCTTCATATTTTGCAATTATTTGTGTACACATCATGGAAAGGAAAAAAAAAACATGTTTCTTTCGTATCCTATAGTCAAGGGTTGAGTTTTTGATTAATGGTAAAATAATTTTGAAAACAGTTGTTGTGCATGATTATAATGTTGTTGTTTTTTTGGAATTGTGGTTTTTTGGTTTTTTTTTATATGATTTTCCAAACTGAAATACGAAAATAGGAAGCAAAACAAACAAACAACAGTGGTAAAACACAAAGTATTCGGTAAAAACAGTGTTGTCCTTATTATTATTATTATTATTATTATTATTATTATTATTATTACTATTATTATTATCATCATCGTCGTCATCATCATCATCAGTATTATCTTCATCAGTATCATAAAGTTCTCATAATTTCCCGTTTTTTTGTATAATGTTTTATGAACGTACAAGATTAACATTGAGACACATTCCTTACCCCAACTGCATCTAGCCCTCCCTCCCTCCCCCCCCCCCCCCTCCCTCTCCCTCTCACGCTGTCTCGGTTCTACCCTTCCTCTTTTCGAGTCTCCCAATCTCTCTCTCTCTCTCTCTCTCTCTCTCTCTCTCTCTCTCTATCTAACTATCTGTGTCAGGTATGACAACAATTAACTTTCTTTCTCATTCCACGTTAGTTTCAGAATCACTCGAGCAATAAATTCCAGTAATCATACAAAGGTCACAACATGTCATGTAATTTTTTATCGATATAATTTATTATTTACAAATGGTATTTACAGTATGTACAGATTTTGTCCAGACAGTTCTAGTTTAAGAGTTTTGCCAACTCTTCATCCACCATCCTCATGTCCCTTGTCCTCTTGGCAGCTTCCCTCCTCCTCCTCCTCTCCTCTGCCTTCTTCTCTTTCTCCATCCTGTCAAACTCCAGTCTCAAGTTGGACTCTTCCTCCTTCTTTGCCAGTTTCTGGACTTTTTCCTGGCGGATGACGTCAGCTTTTCTCTTGGCGTCATAGGCACGAAGTTCTCTGTCCACCATCTTGGTGTTCGCGCGCTGTACAATCAACTGTGGAGAAAAACACACAAGTGATTACATTAGTTTCATATCATGTCACAAAATCCAAGAAATATGCATAATTTTTTCTTTAATCTGTGTTCAGCGAGTCACGACGTAAAATAAGAATGCAATGTTGAAATGTGACATCATTAAGTACCTCTCTTTTTTGTCTGGCCAGCTCCATCTTGTTCTGGATATGAGTCTTGAGTTCGTCCCTACTCATGGACCTGGATCGGCTCTTGAGTTTCGTCAAGCGAACAGGGGCTGGCTTCACCGCTCTCGCAGTGTCCTCTGGGTCCACCAGATCGAAGGCAAAGCCTCCTGCACGAGACCGTGCTCGAGACATGACAGAGCAAGGGCGATTGACGTCGCCGACATCCGCGCAAGCAGAGTTGTTGTCATTCGTAAAGGCATATTTGTCCTTTGGTCGTTGAACGGAAGCAGACAGACTGTTGTTCTGGACATCTGAAAACGAACGGAAAACAATGATAGACTGTTGACTTTTGTTTAAATGATACAGTTTGCATTAGAACCATCGCATTTAATATTTCAATTTTGAATAACAATAAGAAGAATGAATATTCAGGAACCAACCTGTCTCATTAGAGGATGACTCAATGCAGCGAGCAATCTCGGCACTGACGTCACTGGTTGTTGGAGAATGACCCGAGCGGTGGTTGTTGGGGGTTTTCTGTGACGTCACATTGTCAGACTGCAAGGGAACAACCTGCAAACAGACGAGAAATCAGATAAAGATACAAACCAACTCTTTTCATTTTACCTAAGTCCTATAATACACACTCAGAATGATACGTAAGGATACTTTGTTTAATTTGTTATAAAGGTAATTTTTGAAGGTTGTACGTTGATAACTGTAGGTTGATTTAAAAAAAAAAAAAAAAAATATATATATATATATATATATATATATATATATATATATCATTTGTAAATACATCATTACCTTGTTCCTTCTGAAGAGGCTCCAGAATCGGCGCTTTCCAGAAATAGATCTGGAAGGCGACATCGGCACAACTTTGGATTGATTACAACCCATGGTGTCAGTATGGATCTTCAACCGCAAAATAGAAAATCAAGAAAGTACCAGCAGGTTTGCAATAACCAGCAGTTGCTTTCGGAAAGTTCCAACACTTGCAATACAAGCTAAGAACTAATGTTTACATTCGTGGCACCTGTATTTATAGTCTGAATTGCGCATTGCTATGGCACGCGTATCTCTGACGAAACAATGGACAAATCCCTGAAGCTGGTATCCTCGTTCAAACATGTTCAATGATACTTTACACAAACAACAAACCTACAATTATCATCTTGCATTACTCGCACGGAAAAAAAAAAATTGAATATCTACGATGATTTTGAATAAACTTTCCCCGTCAGGTTTGTGAATTGTGACATTTCGATTGCTTAAAATCATTAGTTTCTTCTTTCACTGTGAATCATTCACGGATCGCGCGTAATGGCGCGCTCACTAACGCGTAATTTGGCAGTTTCCTAGTGATGTGAGAGCTCCACTGACACCCGCTGATAAGCAAATGACGTAACAAAAGAATTATTCATCGAACTTTGCATCCTCGTTCGTAATATCATTAAGCTATATGTATTGAGAAAATATTTCAGCCTTGTTTAGAAATTGTTCTTCCTGCAGACAATATGACGCAATATGAATCTCAATTTTTAGAACCCGAATATTTGATCTGGAAATTTCAATTTCAAAAAGATTCCAAAACCATTTGCTCTTTATAAAACCAAAAGCAAATTGGTTTGTGGAGATGCGTTATTGCGCATGCTCTTATCACCGCCTCGCGCTGTAGACTTCAACTGACCGCCCATTGTTGAAGTCGGTGATAATAATTGCCCTGGAAACATCTAAAGTTGAATGCACTTTTTATATAAACAAGGACTTATGTAGGTCAAACGTCAGAGAACGACCTAATCTCATACAACCTGTACAAACAGGGTGACAAATTTTGCGAAATATCCACTTTTCGGTTATAGACTTACGTAAAATGAAATAATTTATTGTTTTATGCATTATTTCCCTTGAATTTAGAGAATGGGAGTAAAGATAGTCGGTAATTAACCTTAGATGTTTATTTAGTTATTTAATGGCTCTTACATGAATTGGACTTCTATGGTATGGGGGGATCTTAAATGAATTAAAAGCTTTCTCCATGAATAAGGTAAAAGGGTCATTTGGCACTTTTTTGGATGGTATCAAATCATTATTCTCCAATAGCAGTGAAATCTGGAATGCCTCAAGGGTCGGTTCTTAGGCCTTGGCTCTTTCTGTGTTACATCAATGACTTTCCTGATGGTCTAGCGTCAAAGATTCGCCTATTTGCCGATGATGCAATTTCCTACATGACCATAGACAATCACCATTATACAGATAATCTTTAAGAGGACCTAAGCAAAATTACGTGACTGCATGGGCTTAAAAAAAAAAATGGTTCATGGTTGTTAACACAGATAAATGTAAGGTTCTGACAATCTCCAGGAAAAGAAGAAATTTGCAACCCGTGTGTCATCTAAACAACGCCCCTCTTAAATCTGTTGAATCCGTGAAGTACTTGGGTGTAACCACCACCCTTGATTTGCTAGTTTGGACCCAACACATCAATACCACTGTAAAATGCCAATAACGTCCTTGCATTTCTAAGACGAAATCTTCGCATAAAATCCTCTGATGTCAAAGCCACAGCTTACAAAACGTTGGTTCCACCAGTTGTAGAGCATGCTTCCTCTGCATGTTTAGGACCCATCTTCCAAGAACCTCATCCACAAAGTGGAAATGGTCAAGAGAAGAGCTGCGACATTCACTGTAAAGCGCTACCATAACACCTCGTGTCACCAAAATGCTGCAAGAATTTGATAGGACCACTCTGGAACAGCGCAGAGAAAATGACAGGCTAACCATGGTGTACAAAATACAAAATAATCTTGCTCATCTTTCGGCACAGGACTATATAGTATCAAATAGATTACTCAGTTGGCGAGATCCACCCAACCACACTCCTATCAGATACTAGTATACTCGAGAACTAAATTTCATTGCCATTCGTTCTTTCTGAGAACAGTAAGGAGCTGGAATACCCTGTCCTCGGAAATTGTTGCAGCGCCATCTGTGAGAGCTTACCCGACAGTCGGTTGATCACAGTCATATTAAATATTACTGTGATCATACTTACACTCACTGTGACAATTCACCATTCATTAAAAAGAAAAAAAAATGAAAATGTTACGTGATTGTAAATATCTATAAATAAGCTGTATCATAATGTAAATAAAACAGTCTGCCAGAATCTTCAGCTTATTGAATAATTCAGACTTAACCATAAGAAAAAGAATGTTGAGTATATTTGAGGTCAATATAAATTATATATTTATTTGTTTATTTACTATTTATGGAGTGCGTGTCTGCGGTTGCTACTACATAGGTGTTAAAAGAGGGATCACAAGAAATCTAGAGAAATCGCCAATAAACGGGAAAAAGTGCCTAATGTCCACAGAAGAAGAAAAAAAATGCCGCCTACAAACTTTTCCAAAACGAGTACAAGGCGCTAACGGTAGGGCCTATAAGCATGTCACAACACAATGGAGAGAGAGAAAAAAAAAATAATAATAGAGTTTACATGACCCATTTATACTTATCATGAACGAATATTACAAATTTGTTTACAATGTGTTTCTGTCAGGGAGAGAGTATCATTATATGGCGAGGGAGGCAGAGATGAAAGGTAAGTATTTTTTAGAACAATTAAACATGTGTGCTTTACCAAATCAGGGTACTAAACCCGTACATCAATGTGAAGCAAGTTAAATTTCCCGAGGAGACGGACGAGATGTATACTTTCTTCTTTGGGTTTTGATGAGAACAATCATGTACATTTGAAGACAGAATTGGTTTTATCGTTTTCTGATTTGGCTCATAATTGTTGATGAACATTTGGAGAGACGGTGGAAAACATGATGTGTTCTCTACTTTACAATGACGTGAAATTACGCATTCATTTACACAAACGCACGAAGCCATGAACACTTACACAAAAACACACGGACACACACACGAGCCCTCATCCTAGTACAAAACACCCCACCGGGACCTATGCCTGTAAGTCAGCGGGTGGTTTCGTGTTCATTTCGTGGTTTAATCATTTGTACGCTTTTACTCAATAAATGAGATTTAAAACAAACAAACAAACAAACAAAAACAAAACAAAACAAAAACCTCCTAAACCTGTATACCCAGGATGCTTGAGAGAGAGAGAGAGAAAAAAACAACAACAACACTTTCATATATACATGCAAAAACAATTAAAACAGAACCAAAACACGCACACACACACACAAACACACACACACACACACACACACACACACATACACACACCAAACATACATGACGTATGCGTCTTATTAGGGAGTTCCTGGTGACAGGTACCGGACTTTGGTTAAATGCAAGTATCTTCTCGATCTTGCTTGGGACATTCAGTATACACACAATGAGTATATGAGTAGGACCTATCTCCTTCAACAGCAATAGGAGGCACAATATGTTGCAATCCACCAGCTTGTATCCTCTAATGAAACAATCATTGTATGTCGCATATGTATGAAAAAACAGAAGAAAAAAAACAAAACAAAGCTAGCTTCAAAACACTGCATCTGTTTCCTTATTCATCTAAGTAGCTCATTATACATGCACAGTGTACTCCGCTATAACGAACATGGTTATAACGAAATTCCAGTAACAACAAAGTAACAAATTAAGCCACAACATAATCCACTCTATGCATTTTCATTATTTGTTTGTTCGGTTATAACGCAGTTTCGATATAATTAAAGGAAACTGCTAGTCACAAGGACTTCATTATAACGAGAGCCCACTGTAGATGTACATGCACTATTTACACACACACACACACACACACACACACACACACACACACACACACACACACACACACACACAGAAATACAGTGTATTCCAGTGACCTGACATCTAAATCATTTTGTGTTTGTCTGCTATGTTACCAATATGTACCAATAATCAATAAATACACATATTGTTACCATTAAGTTACATCAACAGTAACAATATGGAAGAGATTCCTATACTGTATATTGCATTATAGGTTCTATGGAAATAAAGAGAACTACAAAGCAAATCACAAGCACATTACGTCAACTTCAAAATTTCTTTGACCACACCTGCATATGTTAGATAGCTGTACAAATATGTATAGAGAGGCATTTGAGATGGACATTTTTGTTTATTATGAAATATTTTATTGTATCAGAAGCAAAATAAAACGAATAGGGGAAGGGGAGGAAATAATTCCATTGCGACCAAGCCAAGAGACTGTTGAAATTGTCTTCTTTGATACCTGAAGCTCGTAGTATTTGAATCATTACCATGGTAACTGCAATCACACATGTTGCTGCATTAAATTATTGCAAACCCTTTGGACACCTTATCTCTTCACATTTCCCCTTACATCTGAATATTCCCAGCTGATTTTCTGAATACTCCCTGCTGCATTTATTTGAAAGACTTTTTTTTAATAGTAAAGGCACATTCACTGTCCACTCATACACAGGACACTGGGTGTTATTAGTCATCCACTTAAAAAAATGAAGACAATAATGTTACATGTAAGTGTATTAAGCCATAAGTGATCATCTGATTTAAAAGCAGCTATTGGGAGTGTAAATCTATATGTTGCCTATATATCAGTACACCTATAACACTATCACTGCACAATATATTTCTGTGAATCACGTTCTGTTGATATCCTGTAACCAAAATACGAAAATTATACTCTTTGTTATTTTTTTTTCAAGGTTTGAATTTGCATTTAAAATCACACAAAGTCTTCTTTCCTTCAAAATACATACACTAATATCTCTAGGCCTTTTATTAACATAGACATATCTGTTAAACTTTATGAAATAAACATATTTATATCATATGTACACTATTATACAAACTATAAATGAAAGAAGAATTATTTGAAAGACGTCAAATTTTAGACTGCATATCGAAGTATGAAGTAGTTTCTTTGCCCAGACATTAACATTATATCTCAGAGCAGCATAGGCCCATATTGATGGCATGCACAGCAAGACTTATATCTTTTAGAAATTCAGCTCAATAGAACTGGTCTAAGCTATTATATAAAAAGATGCATGCAGTATCACATAGAAGATCTTCCATGTGTCTTCCATCCAATTTCTTTTTGACACTTGGGCATGTCCACAAATACTTCCACCAAGGTACAACAGCAACAGGAAAGGGAAGGGTGGCAGAAATGTGGAGAGAAACAAGCAGTCAAGGATTCCTCATACGGTATACTTGTAGTATGTACACCGCATCACCACACGAAATGTTTTCATTCTTATTCTGATCAACTGGAGATCAAAGTACATACAATTTCATGTAATATGAAATCAGTATAAAGTTCTGGAGCCTGTTTCATAAAGAGTTATGATTAATCTTACGCTCAATTGAGCATTGTGGTTTTGCATTGTCCTAATGTTATTCCTTTTTGTCTTTTTGTGTGCTTAGAAACACCAGTATAGAGCGTCTTATAAATGTAATTATTATTATCATTGTCATTGTAACTAAGTAAATTGAGCATCAGTTTAATACTGATCATAAGTCTGTTTCAAACAGATACTTACACTTTATTCAAAGAGCAGATTTAATAGCATAGTGAGCGTAACTTTTATGAATTGCACTGATCTTATGATTAATGTTATGGTCGATCTTATGGTCAATCTTTATGAAACGGGCCCTAGATCTAATAAATATCCTTCGCACTTAAAGTGGGGGAATTAGACACAGCCAGGTTACCTTTTACATGTACACACTGCTTCAAAGCAATGTCTGAAGCATTATCACCCACAGAGCCAGAACTGATAGAGATATGACAGGAAGGAAAGAATGCATTGATTTCAAGATATGTGAGATGTATTAAAGGATTTGGCTCTTTCGGTGGGTGAAATGTAATAGAAGGTTGAAAACAATCTAGAAAGCCAATGCTCTCCTTTCAAGGCCCTTTGATCCTGGTTCTACAGGCGAATTCGGAAGGTACTGGGGGGAAAAAAGAGAGAGAGAGAAAAGAATAATATCAAATTTAAGTCATCTTAAGGATGACCAATCACTGGACGTACAGTGCAGTGGCTTTAGCATTTTCTCTTTTTCTGAGAGTTACATGGTATAGAGAACCCCTGTAATAGTATCACAGTCATGGTACTTTATGTTTGTTAATTTAATAGAGTAAAAAAAAAAACAACAACACATGCTTCTAAAAGAAATTTTGGGTATAAAATGGTAAATACAGTGTACATCCCCTTTTTTATAATTGTCAGGTCGGGAATTGACATGTACAAAGTCCCCCCCCCCCCCCCCCCCCCCCCCAATTAAGATTCATGTATATGGAACCCTCATGTAGTTTCTCTGACTCCTGGAATGTGCAGGGAGTGTGCAAAATGCAGACAAAACAAATACATTGCATGCAAACATTAAGTTATGCTACAGTTTTATCCATGAAAATAAGAGGTCAAAAAGAAGATCACACAACTGTCTTTGCTTTCAAACAGGATTGATTGGTCACACTGCTGTGAAACCAGACCTGTACATGTGCTAAAACCCAGGAGAGGGCATTTGAATAGTATGGTTGTCACTGTAGTGCTACTTAAGTTTGGGTGGCAAGAATAATTGCACTCAAAAAATTTCCCCTCCACGTGGTAAGTCATCAGACAAATATTTGACAAAACAAACTTGTAATTGGGTTAATATGTGATGAAATATTTGTGTATGTATAATCTCAATGAGTGGAGAATTAATTTTCCTTTGCCATATCTAGTATCAAAATCTTGGGAGGACTGCCAACCTTGTAAACAACATTTTGGAATATTCTGAGGGTTGACAGTGTATTTTTGGTGGAAAACTGTATTTCTACCTTTCCTGCAATAAACATGTGTACAAAATGTAGCAATCTAATGAGGGAAAAACAGTATTTGCCGCAACACCTGCAGAATTGAAAAAAAAAAGGGTAAAAAATACTGCATACAAGTAATAGTGGGCATTTCTGATTTTGACTCAGCTTGAGCTGAAACTTTTCTGTACAGAAGTGCACAGTTAAAGATTGGGGAATCCACTCATTTGGAGGCCTTGAGGTGGGACATCTTTTCAGCTCATGTGACTTCTACAACTTCCACTCAATGGGGAGTTTACTCAATGCCATTTCTCTCACTTTTAACATCCACTACTTACTTCATGAAGTCTGGGGCTTTTGAGATGACGTGCTCAAATTCAGCAAAGGAGAGGGCATCATCGTCATCCAAGTCAGCCTCCTCAAAGATCTGGAGTGTAGGAAAACAGTAGAGAGAGCCTGATGAAAGACACAGTTGATTTGCATCCCTGGCTACAACTCTGGTTTGTTATCAGTTTGTTTTATCAATTCTTTCTTCTTCTTCTTCTTCTTTTTCTTTCTTTTTTTTTTTTTTTTTTGGGGGGGGGGGGGGTTCCTGGGGTGACAAGACCTTGTCTATCCATTGGCATACATATTCAAAAATGTCCTATTAAACTCAATTTGAATAGCAGAAATACAAATTTAAGTTTTGAAACAGTACAGTTATTAGTGCAATCCAAAACACTGTGTCTACATTATTTAACATCGACACTGACGTTAATTAACAAAAAAGTTGCAAAAATAAAAAGTTTCTTTTTGCTCTCCTGAATATTCATGATTTTTTAGATACAAGGTTTATTCACCCAAGTAGCATTATACTTTGTTTTGTGTCAAGCCAATCATACAACATGTATTTCGGGGTATCTTGTATTTGTCCTTCATGTAGTGCCTTTACCCCACCAACATCACTGGACATGTTTTGTGTGTGCTAGTGACTTTGTAGGCATTACGACACTCGGAACTTTGTTATTTCTCACTGAATACTTTCCAATGTCAGGGCTTATTTTAGCTTTTGGGCATGTTGTAAAAGTCAAAATTTTCAGGCTTTTCGAGCGACCAGACGCTAGCGCGAAAATAAAACCACACCAATATTTTTGCTTGTTATAATATGTACCACTATTAAATATCTTGATTCCGCAGCATCAAACACACACAAAATTTATCTTACCTGGCCCAGCACAAAGAAATACTCATGTGAAAATATCCACTTTTACAAGAGATTGGTATTGAGAAACAATAAAATACATAAAAATCATTTTCTTGGAGGACTTGATAAGGAAGTTATAAAAGACGTTTGTACAAAACAATTGCTATCCTAAAGCTTTATTCAGAGAGATATAACCAAAGCTATGATTTCTTGCATAAATATGCAAAATTTCATTTATATAAAATAAAGGAAAAGAACTTTCGTAAATTCAGCCATACAGCTTTGTAGATTATTTCATCCTCTACCCTCATGCAAAGTTTTGAGGCAATCACTGCCGAGATCTTGGGGGAGGGGGCCATAATGGCCATTAAACAGGTAAAATTTATCAAAATCAACACAGAATATGATGTGCTGATGTTGTGTGTGTGTTACATTGTACTCCTATCATTTTGTTTATCAGACATTTTTTACATTTCACTGAAAGTTTGCAAGACTGGTGAGGAATAACACTTAGAATGTATGGAGTTCAAAACACAAAAGCATTCATTCTTGCTCTAAATTGGCAATTAACTCTAATGACCATAAATTCTTTACCACCAGGAATATATCATTGTAAACAAAGCATGAGGAAATGATTGTCTGTGCCACAGGGGGTGTGTCACTGACGTAAAAGACTGAAAATGACTCACATTGTCAATGAGTTGCTGCATGTCATCATCTGTCAGTTGCTGCTCCCCAGACAGCCTGTTCACCATCTCGCGGAGGTCGCTGCTGTTGATGAAGTCATCCTCGTCAAAGTCTGGCATTTTTTGCGAGGAGGAGAAACAAAAATTGAAATCAGCAAGCCCTTGCATTAGTGTTGCATCACGTAATATGAATAATGACTGGCATGGGGGGAAACATCGCTTTAAAACCGATAAGGTGCAGTGATGAAAATGGAAACTATACAAAAATGTACAGATGTCAGAAGTGGTGGAATGATGTAAACAAAATAGAGATGGAATTTCACAAATCATTTTCTTCTCTTTTTTTAAAACAATGGGCGCATTCCATTGATCTGTTACTGAGATATGTATGTAGGGCTAGGCAAATATTGAGGTCTACGCCTTCTGGGAGGAGCTGGGTCAAGTTTCCTGTCAACGTCTAAGAGAAATGAATTTTTGTGAAATTCCCTTTATTCATTATCTCATGCTGCTTTGCTATGAAGACTTCATGAGCTGTTGCAGAGTTCTTATGTAGAGAGGGCAGCCTATGAAATTAATCACAACTTAATCTTAAACTTGGGAACAGACCATCCAATTTGCCCAAAATACAGCTGTATGAACCCAATAATAGTAATAACATTTTTGCATTTCCCGGAATTTACTCACACAGGATGTTTGGGGAGAACATTTCCTTTAATTTACCAACTCTTAAGCACAGCTAAATCTGAACACAGTAAAACTTCCTCTCAGCTTACCATAGATGCGGAAGGCATACTCTGCCTTCATACTCTTGGGAGCCGAGTCGCTGAAGACCGACATCATGTCCAGGAAGTCTTCAAAGGTCAACGACCCATCCTCAGAGGAGGAGAACACCTTGCAGATGCGATCCTTAAACGGGTTCACCTGGTAAAAATAAAATAGACAAACAAACATGCAAAACAAATAAATATACTTGTTAATTAGCATGAAAGAATGCATGACATCAATTTTTCCTCTTTTTGTATGTATTTTTGTTGTTGTTGTTGTTGTTGTTCTTTTTCTTTCTGTAACCTCTTCCATTCCAACATCAAATGAAATCTTAATCTGTGAGAAAGAGTTGGTGGGTTTGATGAATCCCTGGAAAGGTAATCAGCAATGATTTTGCTTTTGGTGAGATTGTTTTCATTTTTGGTTTGGTCCATTTTGCTATTGTTATAACGTTGTCCAGAGATTTTGCGATAACAGTGTCCCATACAACTGTTTTTTCAATCGAAAGCAAAATACAATGACGGATATTCTGTGCAATGTCCAGTATCAAAACACCATAGTTTTTATCCCCAAAAGCATCTTAAAGCTTCAACATGCAGCCCGAGCAATCAACTGCCTGTGTAATCTACACATCGCAGTTCACATCCTGGGCTCTGGTATCATTCTATGACGAATTGCAGTGTCCTGCATCATCAAGCTAATTCCAATTTGAAGAGCATCTTCAGTGAACAAACAATGTTCATTCCAAGAATTTAACATACCTCAAGGTTTATGGTTTGCTTGTTTCCATTCTACATATATTGTGGGGTTGTTTGTTTGTTTGTTTGCTAGTTTTTACTAAGCTGTACTATTGGGCACAAGATACATTTAACCCATTGAGGATGAGTCCCGAGTATACTTGGGCAAGTGTCTACGGGAAATGCGTGTTGTAGTAAAGTCAAACCGTCCTCAATGGGTTAAGACTGTAAGGACCAACCAAGTTCCTCAGATACTGCTGCCACTTGGTCAAAGGTGTGAGAGTACTTGCATAAAAAATTCTGACAAAATATGAAACTCATGAAAAAATATGTCTGAAGTACCTTAAACTGCGAATATTTTAATTCATTTGAACTGAAAAAAAAAAAATGTGAAGCTTTTCGGGGCACAGAGTACCACCAAAAAAAAAGTCTAAATCAGATTAAACTCTAAACTCTCACATTGCGGATTTAGTGCAGGTTCTTCATCAGTGATAGAGAAGGGGTTACTCTGTACCTTTAGTTCTGGTAACTCCTGGATTTTGTCCATGGGAAGGCAGGCATTCTTGTCCTGTCTCACGGCATCAGGGTCCAGAAGATGGAACCTCTTGTGGACACTGGAAGGAGAGTTAAAAAAAAAAACAAAGAGTAGGGCAAATTGATCTCAACTGAGAGTTATTCTCCACTTGTTTTACCACACTGCTATATTGTTGTCTCGTAAGTTATTGTTCAAGTAGATAATGATGGTCATACCTGATACTTTTGAGTCTTCAACCATACAAGCCTAGGTATATCTACATGAATATGAGAATACATTTCTAAATGCCAATTTGCAATTTTTCATAAAGTACAAGGATCAGTATATTTCATTGCATGTGACAGCAAAGATTTGTGACTTACATTGATGCCATCAGTTCATTGAGCAATACAGTGAAATCAGACTTTGTCAGGATACTGGATCCCCCTCCAATAAAAAGACATTTAAAAAAAAAAAAGCAAAAATAAAATATTTGCATATATTTGCATACTGTAAAAGTGGATATTTTCAGATGAGTACATGTTTGCGCTCCTCGGGGTAAAATGAATATTACATGTACATGATGTTTTTAATTCTGCAGGATCAAAACATTTATTTCTGGAACATACGGAACACAAAAATATAAGTGTGCTTTTATTTTTCGCGCTTGTTCCTTGTTGCACAAAATGTGTGAAAATTTCCACAACGCGAAACTTTCTACTTCTACAGTATGATTTTTAACTGCCATTATGTCCTCCATTGGTGTACATGTATCAGTGCAGTTTTCCAATACACAGTACAAAATGTACCTATCAAGAGCGAATGGGACCATCTTGCCAATGAAAAAAATCATAACACACAGGGTAATTTAGATTGAATGTGAATGCCCATTGTATAGAGGTTCATATCAGTCATGTAATGGTCACACGGATATCCTGGACTTGCGCAAGCTCCTGTTCAAAGATGAACTTATTCCCTGACCAAATCACCCAGCAAACAATTCTTCTGTGATAATCAACCATACTGATCTTTCCCCTGTAGCAAAAACAAACAGGGAAATATGGGGACCGTCCCTTCCTAGTGCAGACTACTCCAAGAGCAGATATTGTGCAAAGACGGATGTGTCTAAAGTTCATGTTTGCAGAAACGCCAACTGATAACAGAAATGCTAAGAAACTGCAATGACAGAACATGTGGTATGCAGTCACTATGTGTAATCTGCACGGGTCCATTTACTTCGTAAAATCAACACACAACATTAACCCCATTTTTGGAAACTGAGCAAACGCAACTTCTGGAATGAAAGAACTGGGATAAGGGGTCTTATGAGGCCTGTACATAATATTAACAAGCTGTGAAATGTTGCTACGAGGAAAGCTGCCAGGAATTTTCACTGGCTAAACTCTAAACTTGCAATGAATTTGGTGGATTAAGGGGCATGAGAGTACTTACAAAAAAAAAAAAAAAAAAAAAAAAAAAAAAAATATGTGTATTACAATGTATGTATTTGGTTTTTTTTTCAAAAATTTGAAACACATGAAAAACAGATCTGAAGTGCATTGAACTGTGAGCAATTTCATGAATGCATAGTTTGAAAATGTTGAAAAGTGGGTATTGGGCAGAGTAAAAATATCTGAAACCAGATTAAACTCTAAACTCTCACAATCCTGTGGTTTGTTACACATGTGTAATTCAGATAGTTGCAGTGCCAGCATATTATACAATGTTATGTAGAGGGGCTGAATTCCCTAACTGCCAAACATGCATGTGAATGTAAATTAGCTTGAATGAGCTATTTAAATGAAACACTTGTCTGATGACTGTGTACATGTACCACATCCTCTTGGGTAAAATTTACTGTACACACAATTTGTACAACCAGCCTCAGAGAGAGAGAGAGAAAGAGAGAAAAAAAAAAATCTAATGCTTTTAGAACTGAAATTCTGAATCAACTTTTTTTCCTTCACTCTTTAAGATGAAACATCCTAAACACTCAGTTGAATTCAAAGGAAGGCACATTACAAAGTGTGTGCACAGTGTACAGACTGTTTTCTACATAAAACATTGCAAATCACAAAACTAAACAGGGGGGTGTTTCATCAACGTTTGTCAGCGCTGACAATTTCAGCAAAATCCTTGGTTTGATTGGCTGAGATGCTCTGGTCACTGACTGTTACTATGGTGATTCAAGTTGTCAGCACTGACAAACGTTGATGAAACACCCCCCAGATTGGCTGAGGGCAAATTTGTCTGACAACTTTGTCGGACAAAATGCTTCAGGAAATGCCCCAGAAAAAGGTCAAAATACATGTGTGTAAAATATTATTAACATCATTACTCACTGCAGAATCTCCTTCTTGCTGAAGAATGTCAATTCCTGAATACAAAGAGAGTTTGGAAAAGAGAGAATATTAGAACCAGGTGGTATGTATTGTGAAACCAGTCATTCACAGATCTGAGTGCACCTCTGAATCATGACTAAGAACATAGTTACACGTAAAAATACAATATTTATAATAATTTTGATAATTCAACAGCCATTCAAAATCCCTTTACAGTAAACTACCGTATCATGATAAAAACAATGCATTTGTACAATTGTCTGATATAGGATACTTCAATACGTCAAGTGATGTTCAATGTACCCCTCGTCAGTCTCTGTGTGTGTGAAAA
Organism: Diadema antillarum; assembly: GCF_040938485.1. NCBI lineage: Eukaryota > Metazoa > Echinodermata > Echinoidea > Diadematoida > Diadematidae > Diadema > Diadema antillarum. Next base: position 498,893 of record NW_027271533.1, read on the forward strand.
AACAACATGCAATGGTACCCAAAGTTTTTGTTTGTTGTTGTTTTTTTGTTACATATAATGGCCTACCAATAGAAAACTATGTAAATATTAAAAACCAAACAAAAAATCTGGTTCTGTTATACAATGAATGCACAATATTGTAGGTGTATCTTCAGAAAAATTAAACTAAAAATATCATTGTTCATTTGAGAATGTGGCACTCAGTATTAAAAGACTGGGAAGAAAAATTTACAGGTAGGGTAACATCCCCAGTATTCGGTCACTTAAGCTTTTTTGCAATATTTTTAAAACTAAAATAATACTTACATACATCATATCTACAGCAATGTATTAATCAAATTTCTTTAATCTCAATTTTTATTTTGTTAAATATCACACAGAATTTTACAAAATCCCAAAATATATCACCTTGAAAATTCCCCAGAATACGGTCACCGCGACCAGTATTCGGTCACACGATATGTGCGTTCAAAGTCAATGCGTGTTCAAGGCAGCTGAAAAATTATATTGAGACACTGTATCGGCACGTACGAAAATGTTTTTCTTTCGCGTTTTTAAGGATACCACCACACTCCAAGCTTGCGATAAGCAAAAAATCCTATTTCTCTATTTTTAGCTCTTTTTCGGCGTCATGAAGGAACTTCTCGGATAAAATGTCCGAAAAGTCAATTATATCCGACAAGTTCAGAGAAATCAGCCAATCAGACTAAAGAATTTCTCAAAACTTGTCGGATATAATCGACTTGTCAGACATTTTATCCCACAAGTTCCTTCATGAAATGCCCCCAGTACTCTTAAAACTGGGCCTTATCCACACGCGCTTTTGGAAAGCAGCGCCGATTCTGCACTTTTGACGGTAAAATTTGGGATTTTGAATGGATTTTTGGAGGGGGCTATTCCGGGAGTTTCCTATTGTGAATGAGTGTGCAAGTATGTGAATTGATGTGATTTGCGTGTGTTGTGACAGTTGAACTTACTGGCTGGTTACTAGTGATAAGTGACCGAATACCGGCAGCTGACCGAATACTGGTGCTCTTACCCTAACTTTTTTAAAAGAAATTTAGAACAACTCAAGGCCCTACTACAAAAAATTGCAAATGATCACATTCAGAAAAAAATTGTGTGAAAAAGAAGAAAGAGAATATGGAAACTGACATTTTTGAAATGGGAAAGAGTTCCTTATGTCCCCCCACCCCCCCCCCCCCCCCCCCCCCCCCCACCAACTTGCACTAAATAAATAAATTACTATTTTTTTTTTTTTACTAATTTAGTCAACTAAACAAAGGTTATGCTAGGGTTATGTCTCAAAAGGAAGTCTTTCCATATGGCATAACCTTAATATTCAGTGCAAACTAGTGGGGGGGGGGGGGGGGACATAATGAACTCTTTCCGACATGTTGTATCGAGACAATTTTCTAGGCCACTGTCACTGCCACTGGCACTGCCCTGGGCACTGGCAACTAGGGTCGACTAGGCCTACAGCTTGTTGTAGATCCTCTACCAACATCAAAGGGACTGTACAGGAGTACAGTACTGGTTGAGGTAGGGATTCATGTTTTGAACATTCCTAAGTGAGATAATGAAAAGCCTCGTATGGAATATGAAAGAGCATGTTATTTAAAAAGGATTCAACGTTTATTTGATGAAAATTGGTTTTCGAATGGCTGAGATATCCAAAAAAGTGCTAATAATAAAAGGCGACATGCCACAACTTTATTAGGATCTCTTCGTTTCACCTTACCCTAACAAAAAAGTCCTGTGGTACTCCCTGTGGTACTTGTCGGTACCACACAATGTACCACACACTTGTAATGTTACCACAGGAACTGTGTGGTACTGTACCACAGGCTTGTAGGGTACTCCCTGTAGTACTTGTCAGTACCACACAATGTACCACATAAATAAATGTTACCACAGGAACTGTGTGGTACTGTTTTACAGGCTCATGTGGTACTCCCTGTGGTACTGGTTGGTACCACACAATGTACCACACAAATATATGTTAACACAGGAACTGTGTGGTACTGTGTCACAGGCTCGTGTGGTACTCTGGGATGTACCACAGGGCAGTACCACAGGACATTACCACAGGAAAGTTCCACAGGACAGTACAAGACAGTATACACACAAATTGTCCTGTGGTATTTTGGGATGTATACCACACAACAGTACCACAGGACAGTACCACATGAATTGTCCTGTGGTATTTTGGGACGTACCACAGGAGAGTACAACAGGAAAGTACCACAGGATAGTACCACAGGACAGTACCACACGACTTGTTCTGTGGTATTTTAGGACGTACCACAGGACAGTACCACAGGACAGTACCACAGGCAGTTCCACAGGAGAGTACCACAGGAAAGTACCACAGGATAGTACCACAGGACAGTACCTCACGACTTGTCCTGTGGTATTTTGGGACGTACCACAGGACAGTACCACAGGGCAGTACCACAGGACAGTACCACAGGAAAGTACCACAGGATAGTACCACAGGACAGTACCACAGGACAGTACCACACGACTTGTCCTGTGGTATTTTGGGACGTACCACAGAGCAGTACCACAGGACAGTACCACAGGATAGTACCACAGGATAGTACCACAGGACAGTACCACAGGACAGTACCACACGACTTGTCCTGTGGTATTTTGGGACATACCACAGGACAGTACCACAGGGCAGTACCACAGGACAGTACCACAGGACAGTACCACAGGAAAGTACCACAGGATAGTACCACAGGAAAGTACCACACGACTTGTCCTGTGGTATTTTGGGACGTACCACAGGGCAGTACCACAGGATAGTACCACAGGACAGTACCACACGACTTGTCCTGTGGTATTTTGGGACATACCACAGGACAGTACCACAGGGCAGTACCACAGGACAGTACCACAGGACAGTACCACAGGAAAGTACCACAGGATAGTACCACAGGAAAGTACCACATGACTTGTCCTGTGGTATTTTGGGACGTACCACAGGACAGTATCACAGGACAGTACCACAGGACAGTACCACACGACTTGTCCTGTGGTATTTTGGGACATACCACAGGACAGTACCACAGGAATTGTCCTGTGGTATTTTGGGACGTACCACAGGACAGTACCACAGGGCAGTACCACAGGAAAGTACCACAGGACAGTACCTCACGACTTGTCCTGTGGTATTTTGGGACGTACCCCAGGACAGTACCACAGGGCAGTACCACAGGACAATACCACAGGGCAGTACCACAGGACAGTACCACAGGAAAGTACCACAGGATAGTACCACAGGACAGTACCACACGACTTGTCCTGTGGTATTTTGGGACGTACCACAGGACAGTACCACACGACTTGTCCTGTGGTATTTTGGGACGTACCACAGGGCAGTACCACAGGACAGTACCACAGGATAGTACCACAGTACAGTACCACACGACTTGTCCTGTGGTATTTTGGGACGTACCACAGGACAGTACCACAGGATAGCACCACACGACTTGTCCTGTGGTATTTTGGGACGTACCACAGGACAGTACCACAGGGCAGTACCACAGGACAGTACCACAGGAAAGTACCACAGGATAGTACCACAGGAAAGTACCACACGACTTGTCCTGTGGTATTTTGGGACGTACCACAGGACAGTATCACAGGACAGTACCACAGGACAGTACCACAGGACAGTACCACACGACTTGTCCTGTGGTATTTTGGGACATACCACAGGACAGTACCACAGGAATTGTCCTGTGGTATTTTGGGACGTACCACAGGACAGTACCACAGGGCAGTACCACAGGAAAGTACCACAGGACAGTACCTCACGACTTGTCCTGTGGTATTTTGGGACGTACCCCAGGACAGTACCACAGGGCAGTACCACAGGACAATACCACAGGGCAGTACCACAGGACAGTACCACAGGAAAGTACCACAGGATAGTACCACAGGACAGTACCACACGACTTGTCCTGTGGTATTTTGGGACGTACCACAGGACAGTACCACACGACTTGTCCTCTGGTATTTTGGGACGTACCACAGGGCAGTACCACAGGACAGTACCACAGGATAGTACCACAGTACAGTACCACACGACTTGTCCTGTGGTATTTTGGGACGTACCACAGGACAGTACCACAGGATAGCACCACACGACTTGTCCTGTGGTATTTTGGGACGTACCACAGGACAGTACCACAGGGCAGTACCACAGGGCAGTACCACAGGACAATACCACAGGAAAGTACCACAGGATAGTACCACAGGACAGTACCACATGACTTGTCCTGTGGTATTTTGGGACATACCACAGGACAGTACCACACGAATTGTCCTGTGGAATTTAGGGATGTACCACAGGACAGTACCACACGAATTCCTGTGGTAATTTTTGATGTATACCACAGGAGAGTACCACAGGAACTGTCCAAAATCCCACAGGAAAATCATAATATGGTGCTATTCCACACAGAAGTACCACACAGCAAATTAAATTCGTAAGTACCACAGAAAAATGCTACAGGATATTCTTTTTTTTTCTTAACATTTTATACCAGAGGACTATCACATCAGGAGAATATCAAACAGCAGTACCACACAGGAGTACCACACAGGAAAATTGTAAGGCAGAATCAACTGAAATTTATAACAAAAATACAAACAAACAAAAAAGCACATATTAATATTCCTCAATTAATTGATAGATGAGTTATGCTGTGAATTATAACAATTGATTTGCCATTACTTATCCTGTCCTATACTCCTACAGTATTACCTATTTAGTGAAAGTGCTGATGTAAAGCATGAGAAATTTCATAAGGACTTCTGTGGTACTCCTGTGGTACTCCTGTGGTACTCCTGTGGTACAAATTTTTACATAGCTCATGAATATTCATAAAAAGCACTCTAGATTTTAGAAAATACATATATGACTTAAAAAGTCAAAGTATTAATGATGGAACTTACTTTGAACTTTATGAAAGATTGTCTAATTATGTTATGTTATTCCCAATATCATAGATATTGTTATGAAAGTGTAATTTCATATCTTGATAATAAAGTATAATCGAGTTAGTAACCATGCCTTAATGCTTTACGGATAGACGGCCATATATATATGTACTGAGAGGGTCGATGGCTACCTAGGAATAGAATATGACTATATAGATCTATTATAGGACTAGATTGGCACTTGGCCATTAGACTCTCGTTTGAGGTTATATGTTAGGAGTAGGACAGGTTATTAAGTAGGGCCATGTTTGTCCTAAAATCCATCACTCACCTATCAGAAATATTCCTTGAAATGTGGCTAAAAGTCTCCCAGATTTTTTTTTTCTCGATCTATCCTGTGTGGTACTCTCCTGTGGTACTATGGAAATGCTGTGTGGTACTGCCCTGTGGTAATGCTGTGTGGTAATGATCGACCTGTGGTACTGTCCTGTGGTACTGTCCCAAAATACCACAGGACAGTTCCTGTGGTACTGTTCTGTGGTACTAGTCCTGTGGTACTGCCCTGTGGTACGTCCCAAAATACCACAGGAATTCCTGTGGTACCGGTCCTGTGGTACTTTCCTGTGGTACTGCCCTGTGGTACGTCCCAAAATACCACAGGAATTCCTGTGGTACTGTCCTGTGGTATGTCCCAAAATACCACAGGACAATTCCTGTGGTACTGTCCTGTGGTACTTTCCTGTGGTACTGTCCTGTGGTACCGTCCTGTGGTAATTACCACACGAGTACCACAGGATTTTTTCGTAAGGGTATTTTTGGATATCTCAGCTGCAGCCATTTCCAAAACGATTTTCATCAAATAAACTTTTGATACCCTTTAGAACTGCATGCTCTTTGACATCTCATAGAGTGGTTTCTGAATATCTCGCAAAAAGTTAAAAGCTAAATCTTCACCTCGACCAGAACTGTACACACCCTTTAAACAAGGCGAGTTTCCATTCTAATCAACCCTGTGTCGTCTTCTCCTACTTCTATAGTATAGGTATTCCTGTTAGTGCTTCTCATTACATAAAGCCTGTTCAGCAACTGGATGACAGGAATTGTGGTGACAGTCAGTGTCAGTGCTGTTTCTGATGGCAAAGACTCCAAATTAGTGCATCTGCCATTGGCATTGGCATTACTTTCTGTGCAGTCATAATTATGATACCGAGTATTTCGTCTTTGTTGGGAGCCCGTTATAGTAAAAACATGCAAGTTTACGCTTTGATACAGGATGAACACAGACCGGGTACTCGGGAATACTGGTACATGTTTCAGACAATCGTAACATGTTGCCACTGTATGCCTACTAACTATAGTGATGTTGTTCTATTCCACACAAACTGCAATACGGTTAAGTTGTAGTCCCTCTAACTGAGTGCGGTGCAGTGACGCGCAGTCTGTTAGAACTCCCCGTCTATTGACAACAAACACAGCCGAGACTCTTGGCTACGAATGACGCACGAACATTCATTGCATAGATTCTTTACCTGGTAGTCATCCAACTCGGCTTCGGTGAAGACACTGTGCGAACCACCCATCTTTCGTAGCTGATTTCAAACCGATGGATGCCCGGTTCCTCAGTAAACTCCAGACAACCTTTTTCGGCCTTTTTCTCCTCCCTTCAGCTCACTTCACGTGTCTGTGACGACCTAACTGATTACTGTTTTTATCCCCAAACACGGAGAAATTATGAGAGTGTTGTATGTAGACCACGGCGCCGACTTACCGACCGTTTTCCGTGTAATCGTTGTATTGATCCGATAACAACTATCGATCATAATGTGCGCCAAGCTAGAGGGCGTACTTCACCCTCGCAATTTTACAGGTAAACAGGTGTGTTACGCCCATTCTGTGGTTACGCCTTGGACTTGGAGCCCACTTCAAACGGCTGTCATTTCAGGAAGCAAACCGCTGGATTATCGCGACGCTCAAGGAGTGAATTCTGCCTCCCTTTCATTTTCTCCATTCTAAAGGGGACAAACAACTGTATTAATAGCTTTGGTTAAAAACTTGAAATGCCATTTAGAAGCATCACCTATTCCTAAAAATGTAAAAAAGAAGAAATGCCCATTACTTTCGAGTCTCTAGTCCCGCAAAGTTCGAGAGACGGGGAGCAAAGCGCCCTTCTCTCTCCCCTCCCCCCCCCCCTTCTCTCTCTTACCCCTGCTCTTTTGGCCTTATCATAACGCCCTTGTGCAGGTGGAGTGGGGGTGGTGGCGTGTCCCCCTGGAATTTTTCCGGGATCATCTCCCTTGATTTTCAAACTTAATTTGTTCTTCTCTTTTTTTTAACACAATCATGCTTTTTCACTTATGCAATGCTAACATGTTCAAAAGATTACACATTTTGATATTTTTTTTAAATCTCAAATATTCCATAACAGGACAGTGAATCACACCACCGTTGATTTTCAATTCTGATAATACCTAGGCTCCCTCCCCGGCCCCTTGAATCGGTCCACATCTCATAAACACATTGAGGACACGCATTATATACGGATCCTATAAAGAGGTCATGATAACGTATTTATAGCCTTTCACATTTTCCTTCATTTTCTTTTTTTATCAAATATCAATTAATTATTAGATTTGAAAATATTTCACCAAAGTTTGGACCAAATCGTATAATATTAATCCCCAAGCCCCCCCCCCCCCCCCCCCCCCACGGGCTCCTGCGCTCGACCTCCTACAAAGTGCATCGTGAAAGCGGACAATGCATGGATAAATTAAGAGGTAACGACAGATACCACGATATACAGCCAATACTTAACATTGTCCCAGAATATTTTCTAATTGGTTAAAAACATTTTGAATATTAATCATTCCACCAAAATGGACATCGAGATTGTTTGATTTCTTCTTTCAAGAAGTCCTCAGATCAGACCTGGAGGTAATAGGCCTAGTTAATTTGCGGCCAAGAAACTCGTAGACGGTCCGTCAATGCATTGCGGCCCAGAAAGGCGATGATGTACATGTTCGAACGCCGTCCCCCCCCCCCCCCCCCACACACACACACACATCACTACACAGTGGCCATTTTACACAGGACCCTACTGGTTTTCTACTAGAGCAAGAATAATCAACATTAATGAAGAGTTTGTTTGCAAAAACCGATAAGTCCATATTTGTCAAATGGAGATATTTGCGATTAAAGGTCAAGAAAAATAAAAAGAATAATAAGAAAATTTTTGCTTCTTTTGACCATAACTTAAAAAATATACCTTTATATGAAGTGACCAATATATCATTTAAAAGGTATTATTTTTTACTTTATGACAGAGATCGTACTTCAAAATATTCAAAAATGGACTTGTCGGTTTTTGCAAACAAACCCTTCAATTTTGTTATACTCATTACTATATATTGTTATAAGCGCCTCGATGGTTGTTCTGGAAAAAAAATCATTGTAACCTACATCGTATAAAAACCAACCAAGAGAAGGGCTGAGAAAGAGAGGAAGAGAGAGAGAGAGAGAGGGGGGGGGTGAGAGAGCCTTGCTGAAGCTGTGAGCACCCCAATGCATATCAACTTACCGTGGTTTAGGTGTACTCACTATAGGTCATGATCATTACTTGTAGTTAGCCCGAATTTTGAGGGACTGCAGGATGTTAGGGTAGAAAGGCATTACTTCATTTATATTTCGTACTTATATGTAGGAATGATTCTTCTGAATGCCGTAATGAGGTTCGAAATACATCTTTTATCCCCATTAACCCCCTAAAAAAAGGAGAAAATGAAAGGGAGGCAGATACCACTCCATTAAAAAATTAGGGTCACGTAAAAATACGCCTCTAGCGATCGCTTTGCTTCCTAAAATGGCGCCCGCTCCTGCCCATGAGCGTACTACGCAAAATCGAGAGAGTAGGCCCTCTTATAGCGCACTACGTGCGCTTTGCTCTGAGCCATAGAGATGTAGATCTCTATGCTCTGAGCTAGCTACTGAGTATCTGTGTTGGGTGAGCGCATCACTGCTGCTGCATGCAGTGAATATGAAAAGGGGTGTTATCTGTCTGAAAATAATAAAACGTAAATTGCAGCAGACAAGTTACAATGAAGTATACTAGACCGAGTACTAGTAATGTAGTGGGCTGGAAAAAAATGAATATAATTGTTATCATAATGATACAATATGATATGCATGTAAAATTATTGTCTTCAGTTGTTTAGTTCTTTCCGTGGATGTTTTGACTTGTAACTTCCAGTGTCATGGATTGTGTATTCATGAGTGGACAGTGAATGTGCCTTTCAGTGAAAAAGACAGTTAGTCTTTCAAATAAATACAGCAGGGAGCATTCAGAAAACCAACCGGGAATATTCAGATGCACAGAGAAATATAAAGAGATTAGGTGTCCATTTTGCAAAGGCTTGACAATGAATGCAGCAACATGAGTGATTGCATTTACCATGATGGGAATGATTCGAATACTCACAAGAAGTATCAAGGAAGACGATTTCAACAGACTCTTCGTTTTATCACAATAGAATTATTACTTTCCCGTTCCCGTATACGTTTTATTTTGCTTCTGATACAATAAAAATATGAATGAAAAAAAAAAGTTCATATAATGAACAAAACGTAACTCAAATTGTTTTATGCCTCAAATGCCTCAGGTATTGTATACCTGTTTATCCAAAGTATAGAGTCCGATACCGGTCACTGGAAATTCCCTCAAGACGAATACATCATGCATGTTTGGTGTGTGTTTATGTGTGTGTATGTGTGTGAGTGTGTGTGTGTGTGTGTGTATGTGTGCGTGCGTGTGCGTGTGTGTGTGTGTGTGGTTGTTTTGTTTTGTTTTGTTTTGTTTTGTTTTGTTTTGTTTTTGCGTGTTTATGTGCATATTATTGTTCTGTTTAACCACACGGGGTCTACAGGTTTTGGAGGGGGTTTTATCTCATTTACACTTACAGGTATGGGTAACATTGATGAAAATTCGTTTTTGAAAGTTTGAAACCCGGTTAACTGGCTTAACGGGCTTAATGATATCATAGAAGGCAGAAAAAAGTATAATAGGCGGAACTGTGATACTACGCTATGTACATTATTTTGTATAAAGTTGTGTAAAGAGGTGTATGTATCATTAGTGCTCTTCTTTTTCTTGCGTACTGAGGTGTCTTGAATGTGTCCCGAAGCTACCGTAACCTGTCCACTTTGTTACGGCTTGGGTTGGTCAAGTCGATGAGAGGGCCCCCAGGAGGACCAAGTCCGCGGGTGCACTCGGACAGGATCAGTGGTCCGAAGTGAAAAACACCCTCCATACATCTCTGTTTCCCTCTCCATGTTATATGATATTCTCTCCTCATCACAAACACATTGCAAACAGTAATTTTCGTTCATCCTATACTATAATACTCGAAGTTGTTGTTGTTGTCGCGGCCTTATGTATTTCCTGTTTTATTTCGGCGTTGCTGGTTTCTCTATCTCCTCCCGAGCCGTCGGCTCCGGGCAGTTGCGACCGGTGCCGTCGGCCGCATGAGAGTATCCTACATCGAATGGCGCGGGTTTCGTCCCCGCTCCGCCTCCGTGTCGACGTCGAGGACGAAAAAGAAAAATTAATGAGATAGATGCATAATGCATTTTTGTGCGTGACGAAAGAGCCGAGCGTTTCAATATTCACGGAACCTGCGCTGGCCTCCTCCTTTCTCGATCTTCCATCTTTTAGCTTGCAGAGACACTGGGGGATACTAAAGATGATGGTGCAGCGAAATCCCTGACATCTTCCGGCGGACGCGCACGCACACACACAATGTACCTCGCAGAACTCTATACACACGGTACACTGTGTGTATAGTTCTGTGATGTACCTTTGCCTCCGCCTGTTACGTGTACTGAATGTATTGACGATGGTTACACGAATCTGTGTGTGCGTGATATGGACTACAAGGGCATTTACGTACAGTTCGCCATTATTGGCGTCCCCAAATGAAAACAACGAACGTTGTTATGTAATTGTATTTTGCACAACTGCAAAATACTATATGCAGCTCAGGTACGTCATTTAGTTTGCTCGCCGTTTGCTCTCAAGTCCGGTGTCATTGTACGCAGACTGTTTAGGACGCGGCTAAATATATTTGCCGATCGTACCTTACATATCAGATTACACGCGCAGCTGTGTCCATTCGTTTACTGCAGAGCTGCTGTAATCATACATATTCATAAGATGAGCGGACGTAGAGGAAAACCTCGCTTTGCCGACCGCCTATTTTTAAAATTGCAAGTGGAAATAGAATGTGTGGTTCTATGGTCTATCAAACCAAGTTTTGGTGACAAAAAAAGAGGGAGCAAATGAAGACGAATGCAGTGATGTATATATTCTTCTTTCTTCCATAACATGGGAAAAATATTAAAGAAAAAAATACGAGGTCGTGAGAACCTACTCCCACGGGTGCCTATTAAACCTGATGACTATGATCTCCCCCTCCCCAAATAATAACAATGATGATAATAATAATAATAATAATAATAATAATAATAATAATGATAAGGATAATGATAATAATGATATAATAACAATAATAGGAGCAATAATTGTAGGCCTAATATTAATTATGATAATGTACAATCTCAAGCAGATGTAGTTCTATATTAATATGATATATCAAGCCAAGTTTTGGTGATTAAAAACAAAAAGGAGGGAGCAAAATTATGAAGACGAAAATATCTTATTTTTCTCTCATAACGTGGGGAAAAGAAACATGAAAAAAAAAACACAAAACAAACCGAGGCCTTGAGACCAGCCGTGGATTCCCGCGGGTGCCCGCGTGGATGCAAGAGCAGGGAGTAATCAAAGTCATAGTGTTAATATCTTCCCGTTTCGACGGGAACAACCTGTGGGCAGAACTTTCGGGGAATCTCATTTGCGTTTTTGGTAATTTTTCCCTGAATGTTTTTGTTTTTTGCCCTGCGGAGGTGGAAATGTGTGTGTGCGTGAGGGGGGGAGGGGTGAGGGGCAACAAGACAACTGTTGGACTTCAACGGGTGCAAATAACCCCTCGAAACTCAAGTTCTATAATAAAAGCAAGTAGTGGCGGGAATGATCCCTACCAATGGACCGGATCGCCTGGCATATACTACAAAAATGTATTATAAAATTTCTGGGAAGGGTGGTCATTTAGAAGACAGCACAATTAACGAAAGAATGAGAAGACTTTTCTTTTTATTTCTTCAATAAAAATGTGCAAAATCGTATTATGAGAAAAAAAATAAAACCCCTCAGACCCGTGCATTTCCACGGGTGCTGCTAGTATTACATTAATGGCTCTTGTAAATTCTACGTGTCCAAATGCTGTGCTTGTACATGGACCATCATTGCGTTCACCGCGGCTTGTATTAGTGTCAGTAAAAGTTTGCAGACGCCTCTGCTGTGTTATCTTCTGTTGACATTGGCAAGTGTTTTTTTTTTCTCGTTTATTTGTGATTTCTTTACTTCTTGTGGTCCCTCTCTTAATCTCTATTGGGCATGTGGCAGTAATCAAGGAAAGTGCACCCCATGAATATGGGACAGATATTCAGAGTAGGCTTATTTTACTGACCTCCATACATGCTCAACATTAAATCACTGAATACAGTAAACGTTTAAGATTAGTACTGACAATCGTAACTCCCATCCTCAAAATCTTCAGGGAAATATGCAAAAAAAAAAAAAAAATAGATTTCACATAAGTCTATAATCCACTATATTTCGCAAACTTTGTATGAGAATATCAAGTCATTCTCTGATGTTTGACCTTGTTTACGTAAAAAGTGCATTCAACTTTTGATGTCTCCAGGGCAGCCGTCATTACCTGCTGCAACAATGGGCTGGCAGTGCAGATCTACAGCGCGAGGCGTTGATAAGAGCATGGGCAATGTGGCAATAACCAGTGGCAATAACACAGGCCCCACAAGCCAATTTGCTTTTAGTTTTCATAAATAGCAAACAGTTTGAACTCTTTCTGAAAGTAAAATTTCCAGATCAAATATTCCGGTTCGTAAAATTGAGTTATCTATCGCGTCATAATCTACAGGAAGAACAATTTCTATGCAAGGCCAAAATGTTTTCTCAATAGATTAGCTTCATGATAATCATGTGAACGAGGATGGAAACTTTGATGAATATCTCTTTTGTTACGTCACTTGCTTAACGTCGTTGTCAATGGAGCTCTCACGCTATGTCACAATAAAGCAGCCAAATTACGCGCTTGTGAAAGCACATATTTAGCGCAATGTGATCCACTTTCAATGGATAGGGAATTCAAGCAAGAGAACAATATGAGACAATTCACAAACGTGATGGTGAGAATTGGGGAAAATTCATCCTAAACTGGAATTTAATTTTACACGTGATAAAAGCAAGATAATGATTGTATTGGTTTGTTTTCTGTTTGAGTAGCATCGAACATCTTTGAGCGAGGATACCATCTTCAGGGATTTTTCCATTGTTTCGTCAGAGACGCGCGTGCCTTAGCAATGCGCAATTCAGACTATTGCTATAAATACAAGTGCCGCAACGTAAACATTGGTTCTTAGCTTGTATTGCAAGTGTTGGAACTTTCCGAAAGCCACTGCTGGTTACTGCAAACCTGCTGGTATTTTCTTGATTTGCTATATTGCGGTTGAGTATCCATACTG